>NC_043968.1:28054566-28232066 GCF_902148855.1 Sphaeramia orbicularis | reverse complement strand
AGAAAAAAAAGAATACCGTTTAAATGGGAAATTAAGTGTGCATTTGACATCTATTCTTGATCTTTTCTCATCATTGTTTTCTTAAATTCCTCCTTCACAAGTAAAGTTCTTGCGCAGTATTACTCTGCATTTTTGCTTTGTTTCAGCATCCAAAACTGCCACTGACTCCCACAGTCCTTATAACCTCCAGAGGCTAATGTTTGTTCATCTAGATGAGTTCCCTGATCTGCAATTACTGTACCATATCAAGTGGAGCGATTACAGCTGGCACTGCGTACTTTGGTTTAAACCTGGCCATTGACCTTCTTCAAAGTAGTATCAAATGCCCTATAATAACCTGCCATAAAGACCTCCATTTATTGAGTCAATGTTCAACACTGCTATATCAAAATCCCCTCCAGTGATCATTGTAATTGACAAGAGTTGGACAGTTTACTGTGGAGTTAGACATCAAACAAGGAGGATTAACTCAGGATAAATATCCAGCAAGTTTAACTTCATGTATCAAAGTTAAAGCAAAGTAAAGAAAGAAGTGTTAATCTCTGTGAAGCCCTACTGCAATTGAAAGTGACACATTAGTATTACAGTAATATCTAGCTCAGTTGCAACAGGAAGTCAGTATAATCTGGTTAATCAGTGACATAACACAAGCAAAGTAGTGGTGATAGGAATTTTCCTTAACACATTTATCTCAAACAAATGGTATACTATTTTTGGAAACCACGTGTTTGAAATGTTGTTGACATTCATCATGAGCTAATGTTCACACATCCCACACTTCTGTCTCCATGTACTTCCTTCTTCCCCGTGTGTTTACCTTAGATTTGAGGTGAAAAATGCTACAGCTGTCTTCGCCTAATTGGGTAAATGTCCTTGGAATGGATATTTTTAAAGATTGCTCAGACAACCTCTTTACCTATGGTCAATGGGTTCAGTGTGAAAAAGTTTAAAGTCAAAGATTTTTCTATTTCCTGAAAGGACAGAAACTACCAGGCCTGTCAGAAGAAATACAGATGGAAGATGAGGTGTTATATTTTATATCATGACATTTACAGGTTTAGGAAAATCTACTGCAGCTCAAGACAAGACATAAAACCCTAATGCTATGTTTGTGGCTACATTTTTGAGCAGCATGCTAAGAGAGATTGGTAATCATTCTGTCCTTCATGCTTGGGCCTAGACAATATAACTATATGTTACTGCTTGACATTTAAGTGGATTTGGAGCATCTGCCAGTCAGATATGGTGAATAGCCACAATATCCTTGCTAGACCTGTTATTTATACACACACACATTTGTTCTCACAGACACACAAACAAAATCCAATCATGAGATACCATGGCCTCTAAGCCTAGAGCAAATCCTATGTCCACATAATGCCCGAGTCACTCCTCTGACACAATACATCCTCCCATCTAGAAGGGAAATCTTGAATAAATCATGGCATATTCAGTAGAGAGTATCTGCCTTTCCTCCAAATCACTATGCTTAGCGGGTAGTACTTCCTCAGGCCCTCTAAGCCTGGATATCTCTCTTGGCCAAGCGGGGGGAGTGGGGGGATGTGGGGGGTTAGATATTTGCTTTCCTATATGGAAGAGCTGGATTCAGATCCACAGCAGTTACAGTCAGAGATTCACTCATAGCGAAGCTGGAGGTGTTGGAAATCAGCCTAACATCAGGAAGCAATATCACAAAATGTCCCCTGGAATAATATCCTGCAGCAAAATCCACACATAAGTTATGTATAAGAAGTTACAAGAAAGTACAGTAATATTTAATGGTTTTTGAAATATGGAAAAGGTTCAACCCCAAACTGTAATGCTAAAATTAATGTAAATAATACATAGGTTTTTAAGTCAGAGAAATGTTATCTCACATAGATGCTGCAATTTATAACATGCGCTTAACCATTATGATAATTATAGCAGATATTGAATAGGTATCAATGACAATGGCTGATCTATTTAGTTTAATTCTATAAAAAGTCCCAAAAACTACCAAACTATGTACACACAGAAAGAAATAACATCCCCATTCATAACATCTAACGATAACCGTTAAGAAATCAGTAAATGTATACACTGTACATTTATTTATTTCTGACATTTTGTTTCGCAAATTAGGAAACAATGCCTAAAGTCAAGCCTGATGCTGCTACACATAACCGAATTATCCCAGTCTGTTCTATACATGAGGCAGATAAGTACTCTGAATAGACTGAGTAATCATATCTTTATTTGTATACCACATTTCACACCAGATGGCACAAAGGCCTTCACAGCATGAAATAAATAATTAAGCAAAGGGAACATATAAGTCTGTACAATTTGTATTAAAATAAAAACTCCTGGGAATGGAAATACATATCCAATTATAGCATAAAACATGAATAACATGAAGGCTGAAATAGGTGATCATTTACTGAATAGGGAATGATGAAAAGAAACATCCCATTGCATTATGGGAAATCTGGGATCCAGGGTTTTAAGGCTTCTTCTGTTAAATATATATGGAATATTTTGACATCTGTTGCTCTGATTTTGACTATTGTAATAACAGTTCTCTTTTAAGTCCTTTAATTTTACACATGTGTAATATAATACTGGAGATATCCTTCAAAACATATGCCCACACTGCAAAAAAGGGGTGTCTAAAAACAAGATGGAAACACTAAATCTGAGGAGAGAGGTACTCAAAATAAGTAAAATATCTTTCCATGCAGCAAAATAATTTCACTTGACAAGATTTCTTGAATTAAGATTGTTTAATCGAGAAATAAGCATGTCTATAGATTAGAGAAATAAAATGTGGGTGGGTAGCGGGCAAGGAAGTGAAAAAAAAGGAGATTCATGGATGAAAGTTTGCAGGACATTTAATGATGATGATCATCTAATTTCACCGTGGTTGATCCACAGCTGGTTTGTTTTCTTGTGAAGTGAGCTTCACCTCTGTTTACATCTGGCCACAGATGTCACTGACCGTGTTTGTACTCTTCTCCCACCTCCTCTGTGGCTTGATCTCCCCAAGGGCAACAGGCCGCTCTGGCCCCGAACTGGCACTGCGAGACAGAAAACATGTAGATATAGAAGAAATGATAGACATATTCTGGGTGCTTTCTCATAGGATATGTCATCACGACCCATCCATGACTCGTGCTCTGGACACCTGGTATTTACAGAGAATAGTCTGAGGCTACGGCCTTTTGTGGTGCAATGGCTGCTACGTCTGTACAACAGAGTATTTGGATGCGGAGTGGGAGTCAGGAGTGGTGGGATAGTGACGTTAGTGGTTTCACTGACACAGACTTCATTCCTAATTTTCGAATGACAAGAAGAAAGTTTAAGTACATCTGTGACTGCCTTTCCGTAACACTCTCACACTCATGTCCGGCGACCTATATCTGTTCGCGAGCATTTTGCAGTCGGGCTGTATTGGCATTTCAATGACGTAAAGGTCGGATAAATGTGACCTAGCCGTTCAGACTGACGTTGCATTGCAAAATATCCGATATGTATCGGATTTAGGACCACATATGAAAGTGGCCTGGGTCGGATTTGAAAAAATGGGATTTGTGCCCGTTCAAACGGTCTTTCACAGGTCAGATACAGGTCAAATAGCGGCAAAAAATCGGATTTGGGCCACATGTGGCTGCAGTCTGAATGTAGCCTAATATCATATTTCTCTAACAGCAGCACATACTAGAAATGTATTGATGCCGTGCATTTTAGCCAAAAATAAAGCCCTTAAAAGTGAGTTAGTGTGTAGACAATGTGTTTAATCATGGGTTGGGTCGGGGTGCAGGTCTAATGTACGTGGGTACAGGCAGGTGTGTATTGGACATGAACAAAAATGTGGGTAGCGGGTTGGATTGTGGTACTCAGCTTTGTGGGTGTGTGTTTGGAAAAGTGGACCTGTGCAGGACTCTGTGTACGGGTGATGTCCGCCATGTTTTCAGAGGCCAAACATTGCAAACTGTGCATCTGTACCTGGAGTACTGCTGCTTCTTCAGGAAATTAGCAGTATCACCGTGAGTTTTTCAAAGGGCATGGTTTTAATGACAATTAGATTTTCAGGAATTTTACCGTGGTTTATCATTATACTAGTAATCGTTACATCCAGCCTGATCCCCGCAGCCATAGCCGCCCTAAACACCAGGCCCCGCTGACAGGCTGACCAGTCTGCTAACTGTCACTTCATCAATGTCTCTTTTTGTTATGTCTGCCCCTACTGTTGTTGTTGTTGTCTGTGTTGTATAATGTTGCTGTCTTTGTCCTGTAATGTTCAGTCAGTGAAGATGAATTTCCCCACGGGGACCAATAAATTAAATTAAATCTAATCTAATCTAATCTAATCTAATCTAATCTAATCTAATCTAATCTAATCTAATCTAATCTAATCCATACTACAGCTGTATTAACACTTAAAATAAGAAATGAACTCTTAAAACAAGATAAATTATCTAACACTTCTAAATCTAAGTTTATTTTTATCTTGGTTAGAACCAAATAATTTGCAGTGCATGGCAGAATCATGGGAGCCTGCTGCCCGTTCTCCTGTTCTACCTTACCTAGGCTGTCTTTTTTCCCTCCATCTGTTTGCCTAAGTGTTGGCTTAACAAACCCATTGTGCCTGGGAGAAATCCACATGTCTTGTTTGACAGCTCACTGCCATGTGTACCCAGGCAGATCTGTGCTTTGTAATCTAAAGCTGGTGCTCAATGCACAGCCCTGTCTGCACGCTGAGAGATGGCTACAGAGGGAGGGAGAGATACAGAGAAATAAACAATACTAAAACGACAGCTGGAGATTGGGAAAACTGCACAGGTTTATACTGCGGTATTGGCACCAATACCAGCTTTGTCTCAACAATGAAAGCAGCTTGGGTCAATAGGACTAAAGAGCAGGACCTCTAAAGCTAATTAAACAATCAATCAGTGGCCTGGATGGAGACAGAGTGACATAAGTATCCTCCTTGCTACCCATAAGTGATAGTGTCAACATTTGCATGCATGTGTATTGTGGAGAATAAGATTTAGTGGACGGCTTATATGTGAAGATGCATCACTCAACAACATGACAGATTTATCACTTTCACACTCACTCAACTCTTATCTCCTTTTTTACACCTGTGTTGAATTTCACTTGGATTGCACTATGCAAATGCAAAACAGGAGTTAAAACAACATAAATAGTTAGATACACCTTCCTTCAGCTTGTGCTGGCATGTCCTCTAACACCAAATCACAGTGCCGAAGTAACAATAAAAGGATTACACCCTGATCCACTCTGTACAGGGAGGGGTGCGGAGAACAACAGCAGAATATGAATGTGATGACAGTTTGTTGTTGTCAGAGGACTAAAAGAAGGTGAGGCTGGTCTCTGCGCTGTCAGAGGCATCATATACACAAACACACAAACATTTAATCCCATGTGCACACACACATCAGTGCATAGGTTACGTCAGGCAGGATCAAAGACAGCACACTGGTCTTAAATATAACCTGCACATTCTCCTTTTGCTTCACTGCTGATGGGAGAACATGTGGGGTGGGGTCACATCAACACCCTTGTGTGAGACATGTAGGGTGTGACAGGGAATTTGCAGACGTTACCTTGGCATGAAGCACTGTGAAGGAATCCAGTATTTTCTGTTCAGTCCTGTTCGGTGGGATGCCTCTCCGTGTTTGGGAAAGCAGGACGAGCAGGAACATAAAGTCAGTCCAAGCTTCGTTTTGTCATGTGCACCTTTAGTACAGACATATTCAGCCACAGAAAGCAAAAGGCAGAGGTGGTAAAAGTGTGCATGCTCAGGTATGAAGTATGATTTAGGAGTATGTTTGTGATAAATAAATCTATTATGTTAGACTCTTTTCACAACTGGGGTTGATTATACTGTAAGTGGGGACATTTCACCAAGAATGTGTCACACATTGTAACATTAAGGCTCATTTATGCTTGCTTTACGAAGGCAAATAGGTTGGTCCCTGTCTGACGTTGTCATGCGTCACTGCCTTCATACCTCTGTGCGTCCTGTACATTGGAATGAGCATTTCTCAATCAATCCACCAGAGGGCGCCGCTCTTAATTAACATACTGGCCAAATACCATGAAGAAGAGGAAAGTTTTTTGAGAAGAAGAAGAAAAAGTCAATACTAACAAACAAGGTGACGACAGAGGAGGTTTTCCTAATGTGGATACTAATGTTACTATTCAGAAGGGTACTGTGTAAGTAATTCATTTAGCAGACAGGGGCAGTTTTTAGCCGCTTGACTAGTTTTGGCTACTTCCTGTTGGATTCATCAGAAGCGTCACCTGATGTTGCTGTGATGTGTCTTATAGGCTGCTCAGGAGGATAGTCAAGCAAGTAAAAACTACCCCTGTCTGATCATGAATGACTTACACAGTTGGACTTTGAAGACAGTATGAACCTTCACCAGACTGAGAAGGGTAGTTTTCATAAATATGTCACTAACTCACACAGTTACTCTTTGAAAAGTTCCGCTACTTATGGAAATTATTCCCTTCAAATCTCAACACTGCCCCCTGTGGTTCCACGTGGAGCTGCTCCGTGTTCTCCGTCTGGGTACACATCCGCAAGCTCCCAAAAAACGGACAGAATTATGTATGGAATGAACACAGAGGATGGACAGATTGTTGTATCCATTCCTACCCATCTGCATCTTTAATGTAGAGCATAAATGATCCCTAATCCAACAGAGTGCATTCTATCAGGCTTGTTTTGTTTCTCCCCCATGTTAACTCCACTCAGTTTGTTGCAGGACAGATCCCATGTAAATGAATAAGCCTGAGTCAACGTGAAGCAGATTTGAGAAAGCAATCATAACGCTGAGCCTTAACCCATACAGTGCATGATTACCGAGTCATGTGTGGCTCTGAAAGAGTTGGTTTGATCTTTTCACATCTCTGCGAGAAGATCTATCCTTGAGTGTCTTTACATTAACAGACCAATATCTCAAGAACAGCTGATCAGAGTGCCTACCAACGTCTCCCAAACATTCACCTGACCAAATGCAAGGGCACGCAGATGCAAACGCAATGCGATGCATCGAGAGTGGCCGCCATGATGCATCTCAAAATGTCTTGTCCTTTTTTTTTTTTTTTATAAGTGATGCAACGACATGTGTAATACCATACATCAACGGCAGGGGCAATATGCAAGCCATGTACCTGTTGACAGGTATCTCAACATCACCGCAAGCCTTTGTGAAACTCCAGTTGGATGGCAGTGATTCACTGGAGTCTCTGGCAGAAAGCGAACCACTTGACCCAGTAGGTCGTCAGATTTAGGAACAGACATTCAGAAATATTGGAAATGCCTCTCCCCGTCTTGAATTTGCTTAGACCGAACAAGAGATTAGAATTTCCCGTCCTGATCTCTGCTGCAGTTCAGAGACCAGACATACCACCGTCTATATTTGGCATATTTTTTTTTGGTGCTGCCGATTCAAAATCAACATCAGAATGCATTCTTCTTCAGTTGTCATTTTAATCTGAATATCACCTGGTTTGACACCCAGAATGGACAGACTCTGCTAGCCCCTATTGTGTGAGCAATGTATTGTAGTTAATGTGTTGCCTGGCTCACTTGCATTCAATGTGTTGACTATGAAAGGAAATGAGTCGCTTGCTTCGCACATGTTGCTTGAACACGGCGCACGTAGCAACTTTGTAGGCAGCCTTAAAGTTGAACTGAAAGAATTTTGGCAGTCAAATGTCCAAGAACAAGATTGCTGTGACATTTAACCAGGAATGTGTTTGCATACTGTCACTCGAGGTGTTTTGTCAAATCACATAGCCTAGTAAATGAGTTTAAACTTATGTCACAGGATGACTCCAACATTGTTTGCTTCTATAACAGGCAACTGTAGAAGAAACGGTGAACAAGGCCACAAAAAGATCAAAAGATGTAACATTATCACCTTTATTGTTATTTTGTGCAGTGTAAGCACAGGTTTTCTAATCACAGGAACATTTTCCCTTCATGTTACAGTATTTAAAGTCATTAATATAGTGCAACAAGTTGACTGAGTTCCTATTTGCTAACTTGTCTTATATATTTCTTCCCACAGTGAATCCAGTCTGGTCTACTGTTTCTATGTAGGTATTTTCCACTGCCATTTCAATCAGGACGACAGCCAGTGACATAGCAGTGCATGTTGTGTTTCATTTACATTGTAATTTGACAGAGCAGTTTTTGTACCTATGACAAGTGTCTTCATTTAGTCAGTGTAAAACAAAAGTGTCTGCCAATGATAGAATGTCAGTGTATTGATAAAATTTCACAAGATGAAATATTGCAACATTTCAGCAGATTGATTTTTTTGTCCCACCCCTAGTTAACATAGCTCAATAATTGTTGCAGGGAAATACACAACAGTAGAGAATGAGGCTCAACGTAAGTGGCATGGTTTCCATCTTGACCTTATAACACACTTATGGGAAGCCAGCGAAGGGATCATGTGAAACTGGCATTTACAAATCACAAAAAGCCCTAGATTTAAAAGGGAATTTTTGGGTCACTGAGGCACAAAAGGTACAAGGACAAAAGCCGACTTGACTTGTGAAAGGTTTATCCCAATAGCAAATGTTTGTGGTTCTATCTTTGTTGTAAGTGTCTGCCATTAAAAAAGCAACAGTTCTTACTTTACATGGTGGATAATATTCCCATCCATAGAGCAGAATTGAACTGACCTTCTCAGCTCCATTACATTAACACAAAGATCGCCTTTGTTCCGTTGTAACAGGACACAATTATTTCTGAGTCCAGTGGCTCTCAATCCTCAGCACTGCTGGCTTTGTAGTTCTATAAGTGGGTAAAGGGCCACTCAATTAATTCAAAACTGTGTCAAATTGCTTTAATATGACATACATGACACACAAATTATGACATTTGAGAGGCTCTGAATAGGGTCTACAGATGTACAGCTCTCAGCTTCACAGTCTCAGTTCTTTCTGAAGTAAATATGTAGATGCCTGTGGTCTTTTTTGCTGCTGTTCAGGCTTGAATTATTAATTGTGTTACTGCGTGGATCATTGAACATAAGACAACAGGTGAATCTGAGATATCACAAAATGACTAGGGGCTCTGTTTTTGTGATTGTGCAATGACCAGTGTAAGCACTACCCTAGGAGTCTGACATTTTCCTGAACTTGAAATCTGCTTTGCACATACGGGCGGTACTTTGGTGACCTTCACAGCAGGAACATGAGTAACAAGCTGCATCTACTTATGAATAACATTAATTCATCTGTTTATGTACTCTGTAGTCATGTGCACACACACTTCGCTGAGGAAACGTGCCTCGGTAAAATCATATGTAATAGGCTGAATATGCATCCAAATAGCACGCATACATCTCACATATCCTCCTGAGACTTTTTTTTCCTTTTTTTTTTTTACATTAAACAATTGTCTTGATTGGAAAATGCATAGTGCAATAGTTTTTTTCAGATACTTTTTTTTTTTTTAATGGAATGTCCTTTGCAATGGACAGCTTTTTTTTTTTCAAGTAAAACTGTCAAACTTTTGTCTCCTACAGAGGACAAAAATGCATTGCTGGGTCTCAGGAGGATATAGTAAATCAGACAAGACAATCATATGATATAGTGTTTTATGCAGGATTAAAGGGCTCAGTAATACATACAGTGTTTTCAAATTTATTTCCAGCAATAATGGTATATTTGTATTAAAGAATTACAGTGTACATGCTGACATGAGTAATTTTACAAACAGAGGTTGTGGGTTTAAGTCACTGGAGAAGTGCACAGTATTTATAGCAGAGTAATACGTACCGGTACTCAAATCATACACCTGTGCTTACAGTGTAAAGTAGTGGTTCCCAACCTTTTTTTTGCTCGTGACCCCATTTTAACATCACAAATTTCTGGCAACGCCCGACATTCAAAGCAGAGCCATTTTTTTTGTTGAAATTAATTTGTTTTTTATCATGTAATATTTTGCTATACTATGTTGCAAGTAAATGTTAATTTTAGATGACATTTAGTCTATATAATGTATATTATTATGGACGGAGGCAGAAAAGCCAGGTGTAGATTACTGCACAAAATGAGAATTTCATTTTCCTTGGTCAGGATATGTACAGTCAGTTCAGCTTGGATTTACAAGGCTGACAATTAATACTGAACAAACAATAACTAAAACTATGAATTATGAAAGAGCTGCAGCATCTGAAACTGACCACAATGAACATTTGAAAGATAAACAGAACCACAGTGCTTCAGTTTCAGCTTCACAGTTTGTCATGTCTGTTATGGATTGGGATTGTCTCTGTCAACTCACCTTATATTTTTTATTAGTACGTTTTTTTGTTTTTTTTTTTAATTTTTATCAATTACTAGAAATTTCAGGCGACCCCATTTGAATTCCAGGTGACCCCACGTGGGGTCCTGACCCCAAGGCTGAAAAACACTGGTGTAAAGCTTCACCTTATATAGAAAACAATGATTTCTCAAACAAAAAAAAAAAAACTGTTCTGCTGTTGGTGACAGTGATAACGAGGCCAGGGATCACCCCACCCACCAATCTGTATGTACGTTCCACATCACCCGCCCCTTTGCACCTCACACCCCTGCACTGACGTGGCCTAAAATAGCAAGTGCACTTGGAAACACCCATTCAGGCTGACGACACATCATAGTGATCAAAGTGTAACTTCACCCCATGCTGAGCCGTAACCCACCCACTGCATGATTGTGAAAAGTACAAAAATGTCTGCTTGGGAGGGGGAATGGATATATGAGACAGGAGTTGTTGAGGGACATCCCCACACCAGAGAAAAAAATCTGAGATGAGGTACAGTATATACCTATATATGTAACCACCCCAGCCATCACTGTCACTGCTGCTGCTGCGCTGCTCAAAATACTACCTCTATGTTCATTCATCCTGTGTAATACAATCAATCTAGGAATAATAATCACATGTAATATATATTCATCTGTGAGTATTAATCACCCTGTGCACTGTAATTATTCTGTAAATGTTCAACCATCCTGTGCAATACATTTTTTACATTTTTTATATTCTCAGTTTTTATCCTTTTTTATCTTCATATTTGTATATAGAGCTAGCTGCACTGTCTTATAGGACTGTATCTTGTATATATTTTGCACCTTACATTTTATCTATAATCACCTGTTTACACTGAAAAAGGAGAAGCTCTCCAATCTCATTGTACATTCAGTATAATGACAATGAAGGGCATTCTATTCTATTCTATTCTATTCTATTCTATTCTATTCTATTCTATTCTATTCTATGACGTGTACCTAAGCCACATGAAGCTCTGTGAGGGCTGGTTTGGGTTTTTAGATGTGTCTGTGCATCTCTATCAGAAGCTCTGTCCCTAAAGTTCAAGAGCAACATCTCAGGAACAACTTATCAGCATGTCTTCAAATGTTGCACAAACATTCACTTAGGCTCAAAGTTCAAATGAAGTGATTTTAGCAGACATGTTTTAGATCATGTTTTTCCATTCTGTTGTATCCATTATCACTGGAACTGAGGGAACTTCATCAAATTTGGCACAAATGTTCATGTGTATTTAAGGATGAAGTGATTACATTTCAGTGGCAAAAGTGAAGGTTAAGGGCCTCACAGAACATAGTTTTGGTTATATCTACTAGTAATTTTCAGTCTGCATGAGCAGGTTAGGATGCAGTTGATGAAATTATGACCAAGAGTGGCAGTAAAAGTGGAAGCTGTGTCATGTTTAGAATATTTTCATTTTTTGTGCTAAGTACAGCCTTTTCCAACAAGGAGCTGAAGCTGTGAAGCAGATGTCAAAATGACCAAACTCCCTTAAAAAAACAGAAATTAGTGAAGAACTATCACCTTTATCATTTGGTTTCACTTATTTGGTCTTTATGGTGTTTTAATATGTATGTTTAAGGCAGTGGTTGAAGGTAAAATGACGTAGGTAAGGCATGTTAAAATGTATCATATTTGATACATGAGTTTTGAAGCCCTCTACATGATCAGTGTGACATTTTTTTTCTTGAAAAGCCTGATGTATACAATTAGATACATGCAATACATGGATAATCCACCGGGGGGGGGGGGGGGGGGGGGATTCATTCACCAGAGGCCTTTCCAGTGACACTACAAGATTGTCATTAAAGGAGTGATATTTTGCTTTTTTTTAAATGGAATTATTCCTTTTAAAACATTTCCCTGTGGTCTACATAAACTGTAAATACTATGCTTGGGTCTGAATTCTTCATTAATTCAACTCCACAGGTCCATCTTCAACCCTATTTCTGAGTAGTGGTATTAGAAAGGTTGTTTTGAGCGCTGGCCCTTTAAATGCACGTGACCCCCACCCCCTCCAGGGTGTTGACTGTGCTGCTCTGTCCTGTTCAACCAACAACTGAACATTTTAGGTAATTGGCTTGAAGTTTGGACATATTTTTGGTTTTTACTACAACTGCTGCTGCTGACAAAAAATTATGTCATATTCTGAGATACGTTCGTTGGAAGTCTTGACATTATATGTGCAAATGTCATGATGTAACTAGTTATACGCGTAACAAATGAAGCAGGACTTACAACAGGTTGTAGAAATCCACTCGATTTTGGCTAAAATGAATACAAACATAGCTTTGCAGCACCTGGAGAGTTCAAATTCAAACTTTATGAACTATTAGGGTCCAAATACAGAAAGAAATTAACCAAAGACTAATAAAAGTGGGTTTAGCAAAATATGACCCCTTTAATGAGGAAGGAGGCAGAACTTTGATAATTTTGAAAAGGAATTACCAATTTGTTGGACATGTTTGTGTTATATTATGTTTTTGAGCATTGAGACCCAATGTATCAAATATGATACAAAATTGAAACTCATACATGGAAATTGATATTTGAAAAAATAAAAATAAAAATTGGAGGGTTGTTCAAAAGGACCAATAAAGGCTCCAGTTTCAAAGAACTGGCATGTTCTGTCAATGATTTAATGGTTCAGGCTTTACAGGGTTAAGAGAGTCTGGTTGCTTTGAAGAGATATAACAACTTCCATTTTCCCATGACTCTGGTACCACAGACTACCAGTCACCCTCTGATTAAACGGTGTTTATAATCATTTTTCTAAATCCAATTTTCATAATGCAGAGTGGTTCCAAACAGCTGACTCTACATCAGTGTCAGTCTTGTGAGGTTCTGTGTCCTTGTTGGAACAGGAGGTGGTGTGTTGAGCCATTTTCACCTATAAAATGTTGATTTGTTTTATGAATATTAACACAAGCACCAATGCGTTTAATCACAGTAGAGTCACATAATTCAGTTTACAGTTCAAAAAACACATTTTAATATGCATTCACTCATGACTTTCACCTCTCGTTCCTCTAACAGTAGTCAAATGCAGCATTCAGGGAAGGAACAATCGATGAAACGATCACAAGAATTTTGCATATTTAACCTGAACCTCATGAACTTGGATTTTTCTGCTTCAATAGAGAAGAACATTAACCTCAACAGAGCTGGGGATTACATTCCTCCTCAGGACAAAAGCAGCACACAGCATTACATAGAGAACCACTGACCTTGTTGCTAGTTTTTCTTAAACAGTACCAACAGTGCCAGGTACCAGTAATTCATTCAGTAATGCCTTTACTTACCAATGCTCACATATATTAAAGGTGGGGTATGAGATCTTACAAAAACAGTTTGAGCAAGCTACATTTTGAAAATACTCAATTTAAAAGTCCAAACCCCTTTCTTCAGACATCTCTCCTGAAGCCATGCCTCCAGAGTACTGGCACCCGCAATGCATGTTCTCAAGGGTTCATGAGCGCTGCACAGCAACAATTCACCCGGCTCCCCGATCCATTCATACCTCATTCAGTCTCCTCCAACACCTCCACCCTTACAGAACAGCCCCAGTTCATACCTGTCTGACTAACGTTGCATTTCCCACTGATTTATGTTGGTGACAAAACAGTTTGCCGGTGAACTTTCCATCCTAATATAGCTAATATAACCAAGCTCTGGCTCTGACTTCATTTCCTGTACAAGTGCTCCAAACCTGAGAACGCACAATTCTTGCACAAAGAGGGGTACGTGCAGAGGGAGGAGGGACAAATGGCAGTCAAGTTTGACAGACATATCACTATTCAGTCATTTTGATTGGACACTTAAAATGATTGAATGGTGTTTTTTCAGTCCTGTCCATTCCACAGGTGACTACATTTTTTTTTTTAAATTTTTGTGTTAGAGCTCAGGTGTCAAACATGCAGCCTGGGGGCCAAATCCGGCCCGCCAAATGGTCCAACCCAGCCCGCGGGATGAATTTGTGAAAAATTGCAAAAATTACACTGAAGATATTAACAATCAATGGTGTCAAAATCATTTTTATTCAGGTTCCACATACAGACACATACAGTCCAATTAGATTTCAAGTGGGTCAGACTAGTAAAATATTATCATAATAACCTCTAAATAATGACAACCCTAAATTTTCTCTTTGTTTTTTGGTGTAAAAAAGTAAAATTACATGAAAATGTTGATATTACCAAACTATACTTTTACAAAAATGTGAATAACTTGAACAAATATGAACAAACAGAAATATTTTGCAATTTTACCAATACTCTGCCTGTTACTAAATGTTTTGTGAGATTGTAATGCACATGTGTAAATGATAAACTGATAAACCGAGGCAGAATATTGTTAAGATTGCACTTGTTTTTCTTAAGACAATTCAAGTTGTTCATATTATTCAGATTTTTAAGGAAACTTTGGAGATATAAACCGGATTGTAATAGAATTTAACTTTTTTTACTGTTATTATTTTACTGGTCCCGCCCACTTGAGATCAAATGGGGCTGAATGTGGCCCCTGAACTAAAATGAGTTCGACACCCCTGTGTTAGAGCATTTAATTAATTGGTTGTAATTGGGGTGTGAAGGGGATTTTAAGCAATATAGTAAAAAATGCTCCAGGAAAACATCTCACATCACACCTTTAACTTTGCATATAAACACTGGTTATTTACAGATGTGATGGAAAGTAAAAAAAAAAAAAAAGAATGACTAAGAGAAAAGTAATAATCCAAGTCATGCACTTTGAGTTGGTTCCAAGTAATGGGAACAAGAGGTAGGCTATCACATGTCCTTAAATGACACCAGTGTGTTCTATTTTTGTTCCCATGATTCACCTTTGCTTTGCGTCAACAAAACAAATATTTGAATTCTTTACACAAAGCGCAGAACAAGTTCCAGACATTAGAAAATAAACCACTTTCCACCCAGTTCCTGAAAAGCTGACTTTTTGCAGATAGCAGACCTCTCCGGCTCAGAGTAACACACTGAGCCCTGTGGTATGAATAGGCAGCACACACTGGCTGACTGCCAGCGCTAAGATTCTTCTCAAGCACAAAGAAAAGTATGTCAGAGCAGAGCAGAGAGGATCTGCCTTGTATGGCCAAGGGCTTAGCATGTAGCTTAGGGACTGCACAGAGCTAAAAAGTAGGGAATTTGTGTGCGGGTATGTGTTCTCTGTGTGCGTGTGGTGATGGGATTATTGTGTGTTTGTGTGCGGGTGTTTATGCCTTGGTAAGTGTGTGGCAGGGTTATTGGAGCAGTGTTCAAATGTGGGAATGTCAGCTATTGTTACCAGTTTCTTCCCTAACACAGTTCACTGGAATTGCTGGCTTTGTGCTTGTTTCTGGGGTTCATTTGACCAAGTTGTTCAAAGCAATGGCCTGACCAGAAACAGCTACAATCTGCACCAGTCCAATAAGGCACACTGGAGACCTGGAGTGACTGAGAAGGGGTTTTTTCCCCTACTTTTTTTTTTTCTGACAGAAAGAAATAATATCCAGGCCAAAGATTTAATGCATTTCATATTTGGGACTTTGCCATAAGCCAAATACAAAAATCATGCAAATGTGTCAGAAATGAGATAAGATTTTACTGTTCGGTTCTGAATATGTTGTAGTCTATGCAGCTTGGTTTGTTGATCGAACAGACTGTGTGAGGGGAAACATTCTAATAGGTTTAGTTATAATCTGATATTCACTAGTATTAGTATATTCTGATTGTAGTTATCACAATCAACATTCATCATTCAATTCTAGACTAAAGATAATCTACTTTTCCTTATCTCCTCATGCTGCATGAAATGACTTTCAACTTGTTAGATAACATACAGTGTGTCTATTTGTCAGCACATCTTTGTGATAAGGCGGCATCTGTTCAATGCGCTGCTCCACACAAAACGGTGTCAGCGCTAAAATAAGATTCAAGGTACTTTCCATTTGGATTTCCCTTTCTGCAGACTAATGCCCATAGACAGGAGGTGGGCTTATATCAACAACTTCAACACATGTTTTTAGGCTGTTACATTGTTCTACATATCCTGAAGGAAATCAGTCAAGAGACTTAAAGGAGTCATATTTATCTAAACCCACTTTTATTAGTCTGGTTCATTTATTTGTGTATTTGGACCCTAATAGTTCCAAAAGTTTGAATTTGAACCCTCCAGGTGCTGCAAAGCTATATTTATATTAATTCTGGCAAAAATGGAGTGGATTTCTACAACCTGTTTTAAGTCCTGCTTAATTTGTTATGTTTTATAACTAGTTACATCACATATAAGGTCAAGACTTCCGACAAATGTTTCTCTGAGTACGACATAATTGTTTGTCAGCAGCAGCAGTTGTAGTCCATACTGAAAATATGTCCAAACTTTGAGCCGATTGCCTAAAATGTTCAGTTGTTGGTTGAACAGGACAGAGCAGCACAGCCAACAACCTGGAGGGGGCGGGGCCTAAAGTGACTCATGTGCATTTAAAGGGCCAGCGCTCAAAATGACCTTTCCAGTGTCATTACTCAGAAATAGGGTTGAAGATGGACCTGTGGAGTTGAATTAATGAAGAATTCAGACCCAAGCATAGCATTTACAGTTTATGTAGACCACAGGGAAATGTTTTAAAATGAATAATTCAATTTAAAAAAGCAAAATATCACTCCTTTAAAGATAAATTAACCCTTTCATGCATAGGCCACTCCAGTGGACAGTTCTTCTCCAGCTGTTCTCTTGCATATTATTGGGTTTTGATGTTTTAGTTCCATATCAGCCAACACAGTGGACACTTACGCACCATCCTATACACTGACATTCAGACCATTACTGTAACTTTGCTGTTCTTGATAAACCTGATCTGCAGTAACATGTTTAAGTGTATATCAATTGTTATTTGTTAGACAATAAGTTTTTTTTTGCATATTATCTCCATGAAGTGAGTAATTACTAGCATTAGAATATGTTAAAATGTGAGAAGACATCAGATTAGCAGCATTAAAAATGTTTTTATTTCATTGTTTTCATATCACTTTCTGATTTTGGGTTTTAAACATATGTTTCTTTCCTTCAAAAATTAAATGCATGAATATTTTTGTAACTCCAAAGGGAAAAAAAACTTGATCGCATTGTTTTTTTCATGCCTAAGGAGGAATAAAAACTTTGAAGAAAAAAATCTTGACTAAGGTTCTCACAATTCATGCATGAAAGGGTTAATGTGGCAAAATTAGTGATGTTTAACAATTTCAGAATAAAAATATTGGGGAAAATGCTTACAAAGATTATGAGAATGTACAGCAATAGCAAAAAATACCAGTGCAGGACATGAAATATTCAAAGGGCATTGCCTAAATGTGCTTAGTAATGGACATCTATACCTATAGTTTAACATGTCAGCCTTCTCTTAACACCATTCTACTTTAATTACCAGAAGAAGTAAATTATCTTTAAATAGTATTTCAGTCATTTTTATTTAATAATAATAATGGATTGGATTTATATAGCGCTTTTCTAGACACCCAAAGCGCTTTACATTATTAACCCATTATTCATTCGCTCTCACATTCACACTCTGGTGGTGGTAAACTACATTTGTAGCCACAGCTGCCCTGGGGCAGACTGACAGAAGTGTGGCTGCACTTATTTGGCACTTATTGTCATTATATAAAATAAAGTAACATACTGCCTGATCATCACAAATACTAAATGTGCCCTTTATAAGAAAATCTGTTTCTCAGCTAAAACATGCAAAGTCAAGGGAAGGTTAACATCTGGTCAAAAAAATTTAATTATGATAATCTACACCAAAATATATTTTTTGGGTAGGTAATTACTAATATTTTCAGGAAAATGTATTTTGAAATGAGAAAAAAATTGTGGGGAAAAAAAGAAAATTGAGGCGTTTTATGAGTGTGAATGTTTGGAAAGTGACAAAGTTTTGTGCCGTCATTCTGGGTTCATTTTATAAACTCTCATAAATCAACTAAATTTATTCCAAATAGATTGATATTTGACTATTATATTATTTTTGTCATGCTCTAAACACACAATACATTTGAATATAATGTTAATATTATGTGTATGTTGTAAATATTGTAAAAAAAAAAAAAAAAAAAAAAAAAAAAAAAGTGTATGATATTGATAATTGAAATCAAACATGTTTAATTAAATTTTTTCTATTGTTGTCCATCTGTGATGCTGCCATTTTTCAAAACTCTTGCTATTTAGGTATGATAAAATATTTTTTTCCTCTAACCATTTATTAGGTTGTAAAATAGAGGCTTTAAGGTATACATTGAATTCATTTTAGGATGAAAATGTCATAGGAACTTCAATTTCAATTTTTGATATTTTTCATTTTAAAATATTTAAAACTAAATTTTGCCCTTTGAGTATGTTTAAGATGGCATTTAGACCTTTCCAATTATGTGTAATATTTGTCTTAAAGTTGTCTGGTTTAAAAGTTATAAATCAAAAAGTAGTGGGCGGTCCATCTGTGACGTCCTTGACCTTGCCCATTTATTTCCATCAACATGTTTTCAGACGCAAAGGAGGAAAAATATTGTGTCCTTCAAAATAAAAGCCATAATTAATTCATAAGATTTTACAGGAATTTCCGTTTTTCTGTTCATTTAACACTAGATACACATAACTATGTATGTTTTAAGGATGCTTGTGTTTCTTCATTCAGTCCAAAGATCTGCAGTAAATGCATGTATGTGTGTGTGTTGGATGTGTGATTCATGGACAAAGGGACCCACACTGGTGGGGTCAATTCCACTGTGACCCCTAACAGGGTGAGAAGCTCCGAAAATGGATGGAATACTTAACTCACAATAACTTTTGGTAATCCATAAAATATTTTAATACCAGCAATCAGTTTGACAGAGCACTATATGCCATTTTTCAAATAGTTGGAATGAAACTGTTCATTCTTGTTTTTTTTTTTTACCCCCTTCCAGAAATAAAGCCATTACCCACATGGCCATAACTCTTCTTCCTATTTGTCAAAGTGTGAATATCGATGGCCATAAAGTTATTCATGCCTGCATGGCGCATCATCTTTATTTGAGAAAGAAATGAAATCCTATTCCCTCAGACTCTCAGGGGAGAAATAATATGTCATGCCTCCCTCCTATCCATTTTACCATATCAGCCGAATAAATGTGTAGCACAGACTGGAATGCCTGTATGTGAAGCAGTTGAGGAGGTCACTTTAACTCATCGCAAGTAATATTGTCCAATACGCGGTGCAGAAGTACACTTTTGAATTTCTTCCATTAGAGCTGTCGTTTGTGGTTGAATGCTCAAGATTTCTGGCTTAAGAGAGAATGTCCACCAATGACTGTCTTTACCAGTATTGTAAAACATCTCCATTTACTAGAATGACCTACACAATATGACTTCAGAAAGAACTGGGTGAAAAACTTTGGGAAAAATGACACGTCTGCATAACCTGTGAGACAAACTTGTAAACCTTTAAGTGTAAAAACTGTGTTGTTTGTCTAAGCAATGTGATTTTTGTAATCCCTTGACCTCACGACCTGTTGGTTTTGTGTTTTGTTTTCGAATCTGTAAAAAACCCCAAAACTCTCATAAATAAAGAGTTTAAAAAAAACAAAAAGATTTCTGGTTTTAACCCTTTCATGCATGAATTATAAACGCCTTAATTAAGATTTTTTTTTTTTCCCCAAGTGTTTTTATTCCTCTTTAGGTGTGAAAAAAACAATGTGATTGAAATTTTGTTTTATATTTTAAAATATTATTGTTTTTTTTTTATTTTTCTTATTTCTTTTTCTTATTGTTATGGGGTTTTTTTATGTTTTATTTTTCATAGTTGCAAAATGTCCACTTGGCTGGACACCATGCATTTCATTTTTGAAGCAAAGAAACATGCATTTACTGATATACTGTGTAAAATCTATGAAATAAAAAAGATTTTAATGGTGCTAATCTGATGTTTTCTCACATTTTAACATACTCTAATACTAGTCATTACTCACTTCATGGAGATAATATGCAAAAAACAAACAAACAAAAACTTTTTGGTTTAAAAAAACAAACAAACTGTTAATTACGGTCTAATAATAATAACAAGGTCAAGGTTTATTTATATAGCACACTTAAAAACAGTCATTACTGTCCCAAAGTGCTGTACATAATCATGAAACAGGATAGGAGTAAAAGACAATAAATAGAATAAAACAATACCGACACATAGTTCATGCATTAAAAACAAGCAACTGATTTACACTCGAACATGTTCGTGCAGATCAGGTTTATCAAAAACGGCAAAGTTACAGTAATTATATGAATGTCAGTGTATGGGATGGTGCATGAGCGTCCACTGTGTTGGCTGATATGGAACTAAAACAGCAAAACCTGTGAATATACAAGAGAACAGCCATAGAATACCTGTCCACTGTAGTGACCACTATGCATGAAAGGGTTAATGGCAGAGACTCCAGAGGGGGAACTTCCAAGTCCTGTTGCACCTTTTGTATAGTACAAAGTTTGTTCTTTAATGTCTTGTACTAAATAGTCTTCACTTCCTGAACTCACATTTTCTCCAGCCAACATTTTTTATTTATTTATTTATTTCTGCCTTTGAAACACAGTGAGTTGAGAGCTCTTTAAGGCAGCTGACCCTTCCTGTCCCTTCCCAGTGCGATCACACCACACGCCTACTTCACTTAATGAACAAAGCTTTCAAACTCTGCCAAAGTCTTTCATCCCAAAGTCATTTTCAGCTTGCAGCCTCAATCCCGTTCCTGTGGGAAAGACGAACAAGAAGATGCAGTTCCTTCCCAAACACTCAGCAGCTCTCTTGGGAAACGCTGTGTTTTTCTCACATTCATGAAATCAGTGATAAGCTGATTTTCCAAAGTCACCTTAACTCAAGATATAGTAGAGCTACATATTCTAATGGATCCATTATTCTATTCTATTTTAAAAGGCTAATATTCCTTGTGATTATATGTCTAATCGTCTTATGTTGAACATGCGTTTAAAATAATTTATTCAAAAAAGATTTCATCTATCTTAAAAAATGCAGGAGGGGTTATTAATAGATTTTCCTCCCTGCAGGTCAGGATAGTAGATATGACTACAAAAATCTAATATTAAATGAATGTTAAATATGAGTCCTTGCACTTGAGTGTGAAGGACACTCACTGTTCAAACCAACAAAGCAGCAACAATGAGTTTTTAGTTTGTATGTATTGTTGAGTAAAATATTTCTTAATGTCTCTCCAGCACTCAGCCATGCAGTTCAGGTGTGTGAAATAGTGTCTGTCCACAAGACGGAAGAAGATCGACGAGACAACAAAGACACCAGGAGGAGTCAGAAACAAGCAAAGCAGCTCTCCCAGCTGTGTCCCCATGCATTCACAGGTAAAAAAAAAAAAAAAAAAAATCACTTATCTTGGAGGCTAAAAACACTTGTGACGCCTTCAGTGGCTGGAGTGGAGCTTACAGCGGAGGTGTATAATGGAAAGTGGAGGATGCATTGTTCCTGTAGGCTGACCTATACTTGAATCCAGTCAAGATGTTACCTTTTATTAACCTTTTAGAAGTCCTTCAAGGTTATGGAAGTGCAATAGTAACGTGGTTAAGTGCCTCCTTTGGTGAACATATTCAGTGCCTTTTGTTATTTTCAGCAGCAGATTTGAAGCTTGTTTTCATCACTGTCTTGTTCATTTTATCGTAGAAGGTTAATGGCACATCACACTTGGTTTTTGGGTGAGTGTGCCAAGAGCCTGTGTTCACTGCCACCAATCATAAGTGATCTGACACTGGAAATAAGCCCACAGACAGCTTCACAGTCAGAAAGTAATGCATTAACAAGAGAGTCCCTCACAGCTTAGCTGACTGGATCTAAGTCGGCAGTATGCCAGTAACTTATGGGCTAATGCTTGATTTTCAGCCATTAGATTATATCCAAACAAGATCGGATTTACATTATTTATTCTAGCCAAATGTTCAAAATTACCTCACTAATGTGAGCTTTTACTGGCATTAAAATGTGTGGATTCTGACAAGCCTGCATTCCCCCATTTTGGAGAAACTTGGCTTCAAAGACACATCTCATCACTTACATCCTGATTATGTAACTTATTAAAGGATGATTTTATGCCCACTCTAAACGTCTCTCTGCCTACACAACTGTAAGAACGAGGTACTGTAAGTGACTGCAGCTGAAGAACTCGTCTAAAAAGTTAACTTTTTTATCTGATAAAAAATGCTTAGTGTGATAATTTGACTTTGAAATGCTTAGTGAGTGAATCTTGCCGTCAAAGTGCTTAGCAAGTGAATTTTGTGGTCCTTAATGTAAATATTTCAGTAATGTTCCTAGCAGGATATTATGTGACTCTTTCTCTACTTTTTGTCTGACTATCAGCAGAGACCTGTTTTACTTAACTGACTTCTTTTTCATTTTCCCCCAAAAACCTAATTTCTTACTCATGCATGTATCTGATTGACCCAGGTGGTGATCAAGCACCAGGATTCCTTCTCAGGCTGAATCTGCATTACAGCAAAGTGAGCTAAAACTGAATGTAGTCGGTACAAAAAGAATGAATGGATATATACACTGCCTAAAAGTACTCGCCAAATTATAGGTAGGGTGTTAAGAATGGATGTTTCACAGTGATTCATATCTGAGAATGCACTTTTAGATTGCAGGTGTCAAACACGGAGGAGTGGAAAGCTTTATTCAGCACGCTGCTGTTATCTCCTGAATGCAGATCAGGATTTGTCTTGTTTTGATAAATGTGTATTTCTCTAATTCTGCAAATAAGTCACGATGAGCAGACTGTCTTTCAGGTTATTTTACTGCAGCCTCAGCATTGCAGTCTCACCATATACGTACATAGACCTACAGATCAGATGAAACCCTGAAACAAAAGACAAAATAGCTGAGTCAAACAGAGCATTTACAGAAGAATTATAGGATCGTTTTTTTTTTTTTTTTTTTCTTTTTTTTTTTTTTTCCTACAGACGAACAGCAGATACAAAGTCTGGCACAGTATCTGTATCTTTCCTTGTCATTATTTAAGTGGCCTCTCTTGCTACAGTGTGTCTCTGTCTGGAGCAGTCTGAAATCTGTGAGGTGAATGTAATTTCCATCATGTGTCCATTCACTGTGGTGACCTCAAAAAAATCTAATGTAAGCCCTTAAGACGTGAGCCCAGTCAGTCATGGTACAGCAGGGCACTGGGATTAAAAAGTGTCCAGCAACTGTTAAATGTTAATCCTCTCATTGTTTCCAACTCTTTCGTTCTGTTCTATGCTCTCACAGTTTGTTACGTGAGGAGGACGAGGCAGCACCAGTGGAGGTGTAGTGAGGTCACCTTCCGCTCAGCCAATCAGGGACTGTGTGAGCAGTGGATCACAGTTATCAATGAGCAGCTGTCACTACTCAGTACGTATTGGCTATCTGTGTTCTGTAACATTATGTAACGCTCTTTGGACGTCTTAATTATTATTAGTTTATTGACCAGGTGTGATAAGATGTGCCACATTCTCAAAACTGGCAAATGGAAAATGAGCCAAGTCATAAAGATAGAGCATATTAGACCAGAGGGCAAATGTAACCGTAGAAAACAACCTGCTGTTAACATGTTCTTTTGTTGGAAGCTCCAAGAATAAGTCCGGATTCTTTTAGGTTTCAGTTTTATAAATTTATTATTGATTTGATCTGATCACAAACAAAATAGAACTCAGCTGAGGATCCACACACACCAAGCAGGGAAATGGACCCAGACATTCCAATGCACATCACTTTTATAATCCTTGTAAACTGATCTTCAAACTATGGGCTGACCCCCTTGTGGTAGGGATCCTATGTGGGCATGTGTATTTAAGTGTGCCTAAGGTAAAACCTAAGTCCTGTGATCATAAATCTGTCAGTTTAGTATGTTGACCAAGATGTGACCTTTCCTAAGAACTTTACCACTAACCAGTGACACAAAGAAATCTAGTGACACAAAGGAATCGGAACGAAAACTGACTAATATGTGATTGAACTTAAGAATTCAACTATCTAAATTATATTTCACTACTGAGTTGAGGAGTGAGTACCTGAAGTCACTAATGCAGTTCTCTGAGTGTACAGGAAGTCATGTCACTTACTGTGATTCTCAGTTCACCTCATATGTGAAGTTATCTTCTTAAAGACCCAGTGCTACATTTGTGACAGTTCCAAAATATTATTACCCTGCCCCTCGAAGGGGAGGCAAGGGGTATTGTTTTTGGTTTGGTTTGCTTGTTTCTTTGTTACCTCCACCAAGGAACAGCGGAGGTTATGTTGTCATCAGGGTTTGTTTGTCTGTTAGCAAGATAACTCAAAAAGTTAGGGAAGGATTTTGATGAAATTCTCAGGAAATGTTAATACTGGCACAAGGAACAAATGATTAAATTTTGGTAGTGATCGGGGGGGGGCAGTAAAACTTTGCTTGAATTCATACCAAATTTGGTGTATAGATTGCCAGTGACCCAGAATACTTGTCAGTACATTTTGCGAAAAATAGGTCAAAGGTTAAATTTTTTATGAATTTTTTAAATCTTTTTTTCCCCCATTTACTTATAATGGGTGAAATTTCAAATGTCTGTAGCAGCTAAACTATTGGTTAAATTCATACCAAATTGGGTTTATAGATTGCCAGTGACCCAGAGTAGATGTGATTACATTTTGGGTAGGGATGGGAATTGTTAAAAATTTAATGATTCCGATTCCATTATCGATTTTGCTTATCGATCCAATTCCTTATCAATTCTCTTATCGATTCTCATTGCATGAGGGAATAAAAGAGTACAAACGGATGTGCAGAGAAAGTGAAACTCAAGACACTTTACTGATTCCTCTATTGCCGCACGTCCACTAAATCGAACCAGTTCAACTCGGCTCAGCTCGTCTCCCGTTGTTGTGCACCTCATTTCCTTGCCCCTACCTTCGGAAACTTGTATTTGGGTATGACGTTTGTTGCTCGCACCGGAACCAGAACAGGGCCCGGCGTTCACTCTGCCGCTACATTCACAAGTGTCACTAAGTAGAGAATCAAATACATGACATTCCTGTAAATGAATCACATGCTGTGGACAAATGTTTGAACATATTGGAGGGATTCCACTCTTTCGAAGACATGGAAGTGTTACAAGTGGCCCTGGTGACGTCTTTTTGGACCGTTTCTGCCTCGACACCATGTTGGCTACGTTCTGACCAAAACAATGTGGCGTACGCGTGACATCATCGCGCATGCGCAATGGGGGCGGAATCGATAAGCAGAATTGCTAAGCAGGCAGGCAAACGATTCCAAGGAATCGAGCTACTGGGATCTGGTTCTCAAAAAGAACCGGTTCTAGATTCCCATCCCTAATTTTGGGAAAAGTAGGTCAAAGTTCAAATTCTTTATGAATTTTTAAAATCTTTTTCTTCTCCCATTTACTTATAATGGATGAAATTTCAAATGTCTATAAAAACATCAATTTTGTTTAAATTTACTTCAGACTTGGCACATATATACAGTAGAGGCAGCTGATATGTTGACATCAGCACATGCATAGACATGATGACATCAGCTGGCTCAATAAGCTAAGTTGTGTCTGTCGAGCATGTTTTGTTGCACTGGGAATGGGTGCTACTGTGTGGGTGGGGGGTGGTAGGGACTGTTTTGATGTGTTTGTGTTGTTGCCTGTTCTTATAAAACAATGAAAACAACAATAAATATATTTATGAAAAAAACAAAATCTTTTAAATGGCAAATTTAGGTAATTTTTTTTATATTTGAATGTACAAAATACTACATAAAGCCCCTTCAGGCTAACATATTAGACTTGATAAAAGACGCATAAATAGGAGTAGGAAGGGAATAAGGAATAAAGGAATAAGAGTAAAGAGTTGCTCATTGTTAGAAAAATCAATTTGAAAAAAAGAAAAAAAGTGTCCAAATGATTTTTTGTCGCCACATTAGCCTCAACAAAACATGAATGAATAATTCCACGGTGCAGGTTTTCTAATTAAAGCTGTTGACTTGACAGTAGTTCCATCAAAGCTGTAATCAAAGAAAAATGTGTCATGTTTAATTAGCCTCTGTATTTTAACGCTGTAATGCATCCTCTTCTATTTAATGACCTTAAGTTAGTTCTGTTAATATTTAAAATAGGACTGGCTACAGATAAAAAGATCTCCTGAACCTCTCAGCGTGGCCTCAGAAGTCTTCTCCTGACTCTTCTTTGTAAGCGCACCATAAAGAACAGGTATATTATTATCTGTGAAATATTTCTCTTTATCTATCCTCAGTGCCTTGAGAGAGTCCTGAGGCAAAACCTACCTCAGAGACGGCCTTCCTGTCGTTTTCTCTCAGACACTCCCTCTCAGGCACAGGTGGAAAGACGAATATGAGCAACTGCAGCCCGCTAAAACACATAAAAAGCATGTAGGGCTTTAATAAAAACGATTGTGTCGGCTGCTTTATATCTTGACACATGAACCAAAAACCTTAAAAGATTGGACTTAAAATGAACACTTTGCAGAACATAGATCAAAAAGTTTTCATCATCTGCTTTGAATGAGCTACTGAACTTTTTTGATGTACGACGGATGAAAGGAATTTAATGTGTTCCACTGATGTATTAACCTGTAATGTTACCATAAAAATGTTATTAAACGTTTAGTCAGAACACATTGAATTTTATTACATTCCCAGCCTAGTTAAGAACAAAACGCAGTGTTGGACTTTAATACGACTGCAAAGCGTTTGGATAATGAGGTTTCGCAGGATTTAGTGTGTCTGTAGCATGTGGAAAATAGTGTAGAGTGTAAGATGGTGTAACCCATTTGAAATGGTCTACTTGGCCCCATTTTGCATGGCGGGCTGAATCAATCCAAGAAAATTAACTACATTCACAGTGAAGATGAAGCGTCATTGTGCTCAACAGCGTTCGTGTCCTCCACAGTACACCTTTATATCACCCATTGACAATCCATTTATGTAATCTAATGGAACTTTTGTCTTATTGCCAAACAATATCACAGCCTATATTTCTTTGTGCTCATTTAACACTTGATCTCCAAACATTCATTTTCAATCCGAGCAGCTGCTGTGTCTCAGTTTGTTGTCCTAAACGGAGTCTAAACAACAGCCATAAACAAGCCATTTAGTATTCTCCATCGCTGCACTTTGTAGGTTTATCACCGAATGATGCACCACCTCTGAATTGCTTCACACTCCTCCCATAGTCGCTAGACACGCCATTTATTTCTCGAGCGACGTGTTTTGGAGAGTAGTCAGTTTGACGGAGCATTTTGAGAAAGGTCTGTGCTTAATGAAAACTTCATCAGGCTGTTGTCAGTAGCACATTTGTAAAAAAGGTAAACACTGAGCCTTTTTAATGACTGTCCTATCCCCCTCCTTCACTTTGCAGCTAACCGACCGAAGAGCCTGCTGGTGTACATCAATCCCTACGGGGGAAAGCGGCGCGGGAAGCGTATTTACGAGCAGAAGGTGGCTCCGCTGTTCCGCCGCGCCTGCATCTCAGCCGATGTGATTGGTGTGTTCCTATCAGTAGCGTACCTCAACATTTAAATAAAAAATGAGCCTCGATGGTCGCCGTATAGATCTCTACTGCCACCGTGGCCTGCTGTGTGGCCCAAAGAGGCTTGCAACGATATGATTTGGCTTATAGCACCATTAATCATGCCAGCACCTTAATGGAAACTGTGATAGTTGATAAGCTTGGGTATCCAAACACATCTATTATTCAATAAGTGTTTGCAACAGCTACACATAGTCTAGGGTATTGATGGTCCATCAGTGTGAATACTATTCCTTCCAACAGCTTCTGTGAATTACAGGGATGTATTTGTGTTGATATTATATGCCTAAATAGATTTACTGTTGAAATATTGTTTTTGTTTTTGTGGGCCCAGGGTTCATTTCTTAGACTAATACACAATATCTGAATTAGGATGTTTTGTGCTGTAGTGATTTGGCTTTTTCAGAACATTAATCTGTGCGACTGCTTCCATTATGTGCTGTGCGTTTCATTGGGTTCTTTTTTTTAATACCCATAACAGATAGTTTAATATACCATATTTTATCTGTTTCAAATTGTAACACTCAACAATTGATTTGTTGCAACAGTTACAGAGCAAGCCAATCATGCCAGGGACCACTTGAAAACAGAGGCCAATCTGGAAAAATATGATGGGTGAGTACTCAGACTAAAGCTGCGTTCAGGCTTTCAACACAGGTTCTTCACTGTGTCAGAGAGTTTACGCTGCTTTGTTCACGCCAAGCCACTGACACACTCAGCAGTGAGCCATTTATCAGTTATTATGTCTGTGCTCTGATGTACTTAGTGATGTTTCTGTCCATTACTAAAACCTTCAGCTTTAGAGTCACGTATAAAACCCATTTTCCTCCTTGATTTATTTTTAATCCCTTATTTTCATTCATAATAATTGTACTTTAAATGTCCAAATCAATGTTATAAGTTCGTGTTTTCAGTGTTTGAGGCTAAAATGCAGTTGACAGCTGAACATAAAGGGCATCAATAATATGGAAGTCTGTTCCTGCCAAGTACCCCGTTGACTCCAGCTTCTGTTCATCAGACATTCGGTCCAGCGGAGCAGGGTTGGAGTCCATTAGGCTTTTACTCTGCACTTTAGATAATTTATAGGTACATTTCTGTAAGACTGTGAGGTAGACCTGAATAGAAATAATGCTGGTTGGCACAGCGTGATGTTCTTTTATTGAAGGGTTTTACAGTTATACTAGCTGCCAAGTTGTGTTATTGTCAAGACTTGTGGCTGTGTAGTTATTTTCTTTATGAATCTGTTCTTTAAAGCCAAATGCACATGTTTGAACTAAAAGACAGTCCATCCATGTTACCACTTGCTGCATGTTTCAGCAGGTAAATCTGACAAATCTAAACTACACTACACAGTAAAAAACAACAACAACAAAAACAAAACAAAACAGAGTGTTAGTTTAACTCTTAGAGAGCTGAATTTAACTCTATTTAAGATAACATTTTGTCCCACTCAAAAGTAGAGTAAAATTTACTCTATGGCCAGTGTCAAATTTTACAAATCTAAACTACACTACACAGTAAAAAACTGAGTGTCATTTTAACTCTTAGAGAATTGAATTTAAGTCTGTTTCAGATGACATTTGGTCCCACTCAAAATTAGAGTAAAATTTACTCTATGGCCAGTGTCAAATTTTACAAATCTAAACTACACTACACAGTAAAAAACAGAGTGTCATTTTAACTCTTAGAGAATTGAATTTAAGTCTGTTTCAGATAACATTTGGTCCAACTCAAAAGTAGAGTAAAATTTACTCTATGGCCAGTGTCAGATTTTACAAATCTAAACTACACTACACAGTAAAAAACAGAGTGTCATTTTAACTCTTAGAGAATTGAATTTAAGTCTGTTTCAGATGACATTTGGTCCCACTCAAAATTAGAGTAAAATTTACTCTATGGCCAGTGTCAAATTTTACAAATCTAAACTATACTACACAGTAAAAAACAGAGTGTTAGTTTAACTCTTAGAGAGTTGAATTTAACTCTGTTTAAGATAACATTTGGTCCCACTCAAAATTAGAGTAAAATTTACTCTATGGCCAGTGTCAAATTTTACAAATCTAAACTACACTACACAGTAAAAAACAGAGTGTCATTTTAACTCTTAGAGAATTGAATTTAAGTCTGTTTCAGATGACATTTGGTCCCACTCAAAGTTAGAGTAAAATTTACTCTATTGCTAGCGTCAAATTTTACAAATCTAAACTACACTACACAGTAAAAAACAGAGTGTCATTTTAACTCTTAGAGAATTGAATTTAAGTCTGTTTCAGATGACATTTGGTCCCACTCAAAGTTAGAGTAAAATTTACTCTATTGCTAGCGTCAAATTTTACAAATCTAAACTACACAACACAGTAAAAAAACAGAGTGTCAATTTAACTCTTAGAGAACTGAATTTAAGCCTGTTTCAGATGACATTTGGTTCCACACAAAATTAGAGTTAAATTTATTCTATGGCCAGTGTCAAATTTTCAGAGTTAATTCTACTCAATTCAGTGTCAAAATTAACAATGAAATGTGTAAAATATTTAACACTGTGGTGTTTTCACACTGTTAGAGTGATATGATTACACTTTATAGAGCTACTTTTACTTCAAATTTAGTTAAAAATAACTCTATAATGTGTTAATACTGAAACAATGTAGAATTGCAGGGGTGTTGGTCGTGAGATGATTTTCAGAAATTTCTTGAAGTAGCTTTTTTATTTGTAGTAAGAGATTAAGTGTATTAGTATTATTATTATTAGCTTTACACTTATAATTTGAAGGGGGAACAATTGCTGCATTGGTGTCAATCACTCCAGAAACTGCTTTTATTTTGAAATAGCAAAGTCCTCTCATCAGTTATAAAATTATTCTTCACAGGGACAATCACGTCAGGAATTGTTCTGCCTACAGGTTTGAGTAACGATGTCACTTTAATAAAAAAAAAAAAAAAAAAAAAAAAAAAAAAAAACACACAAAAAGGCCAATAAACGTTGTAAAACAGACACATTAACCTCAATAAGCATTAACATAACCCTCCCTTAAACCCCTGCACATTAAATAGAACACAATGAGTAAAATGTCCAGTACCCACAATGCAATGTGGCGGACTGACACTAATCATCACTCTGTAGAGTTGAATTTTACACTGCATCTGTGCAGAACTTTACACTAACTTTTAACTCTACTGTTAGAGCTGGTTTACTCTCCATAGAGCTAAAAAATACTCTATCTAGGTTCAAATAGTTTAAGAGACACCGCATTTTTTACTGCGTAGACAATCTGTGCATAAATGAGACACACAAACACACAATATAGAGTCAAACAGACATCTGGTTGAAATGGTTTATTTGTACGCAGGGTTGTTTGTGTGGGTGGAGACGGCATGTTCAGTGAGATTATACACGGGCTGATCACCAGGACCCAAACTGACCACCAAGTGGACCAGAACCTGTCTGATGCCGAGCTTGTGCCCTGCTCTCTCCGCATAGGGATCATTCCTGCAGGTGAGCTTTCATTGATTAACCCTTTCATGCATGAATTGTGAGAACCTGAGTCAAGATTTATTTTTTGAGTGTTTTTATTCCTCCTTAGCCATGACAAAAACAATGTGATTGAGTTTTTTTTTCTGTGGAGTTACAAAAATATCCATGCATTTAATTTTTGAAGTAAAGAAACGTGTTTAAAACCCAATATGAGAAAGTGATATGAAAACAATGAAATAAAAACATTTTTAATGCTGCTAATCTGATGTCTTCTCACATTTTAACATAATTCTAAAGCGAGTAATTATTCACTTCATGGAGATAATATGCAAAAAAAAAACCAAACCTTTTTGTCTAACAAATAACAATTTATTTACATTCAAACATGTCACTGCAGATCAGGTTTATCAAGAACAGCACAGTTAAAGTAATGGTATGAATGTCAGTGTATGGGATGATGCATAAGTGTCCGCTGTGTTGGCTGATATGGAACTAAAACAACAAAACCCATGAATATACAGGGTGGGGAAGCAAAATTTGCAATGAACATTTAGTTGTTTTTTCTCAGCAGGCACTACGTCAATTGTTTTGAAACCAAACATATATTGATGTCATAATCATCCCTAACACTATTATCCATACCTTTTCAGAAACTTTTGCCCGTATGAGTAATCAGGAAAGCAAACGTCAAAGAGTGTGTGATTTGCTGAATGCACTCGTCACACCAAAGGAGATTTCAAAAATAGTTGGAGTGTCCATAAAGACTGTTTATAATGGAAAGAAGAGAATGACTATGAGCAAAACTATTATGAGAAAGTCTGGAAGATACTATTAAAGAAGAATGGGAGAAGTTGTCACCCCAATATTTGAGGAACACTTGCGCAAGTTTCAGGAAGCGTGTGAAGGCAGTTATTGAGAAAGAAGGAGGACACATAGAATAATAACATTTTCTATTATGTACATTTTCTTGTGGCAAATAAATTCTCATGACTTTCCATAAACTAATTGGTCATACACTGTCTTTCAATCCCTGCCTCAAAATATTGTAAATTTTGCTTCCCCACCCTGTACAGAGAACAGCTGGAGAAGAACTATCCACGGTAGTGACTGATGCATGAAAGGGTTAAAGTGAAGTTAAATAATAAAGTGTGTTTTTTTTTTTTTTTGCAGAACCATGTGACTCAGCTGTAATGAAATACATCATTACTGTCGATCATGAACAAAAAAATTGACAAATGAGCAAAAATTTGCTTTTTGTCAAAGAAAATAGCTAAACTTATCCCTTCCCGTCTGAATCTTCCACCTCAATTCTGGTGTAGAGTTGTATAATACTGCTTTAATTTGACTCCAGATCATGAATCTCAGCGGTGCTCAGTCCATCTGTCCTTCATTTTGCCAAACCTCATTCATTTTCTGACGGGTCAAACTGAAGCCTTTTTATCACTCGATGATTAACCACTATCGTCAGACGAGCACTGTGCTTTTGTCACGTAAAACTACTGCTTCAATTTGTTCGGTTTGAATTGGAAATGATGTATGAGAGCATCCTACTGACACAGCAACACACGCTACAGAAGTGCACTTTTTGTCACTGAACTGCTGTAGGTTTAAGAGCACTTCAGAGCTCCAGTGCCCTGTGGGAAAAGACTAAATGATAGGAAAAAGAAGAGTGGGGAAGTTATTCAAAATACAGAATACATGTAGATAGGTCAGGATTTTTAGATGGGCTTCTCCTCAAAAACAATAACTCAAACTAACCTTTTCAGAGCCTCATATGGTTCTGCATAATCTTTGTCGGATTTGTACGGATGTCCCTGAACTCCTCCTGTGTCACATCTGCACTTGAACTGATCTGATCTGATCACCTCTATCTCAGCCTCTCTCTCTCTCTGACTCTTTAGCCGTTGTCAGAAATGAGCAGCGGCTGGAGTTAGACTCAGAGCAGAGTTATAGTTAGACTTTATGATCCTGCCATCATGGTGAAAGCATATAATTTGGTGACTGCGCCACTTTAATTTGCATCACAGTAAAACCCTGATGACAGAGTACAGAGACCATTTCTTTTAAACTCTTATATTGTAAATTATGTTTTTTTTGGCTAAGGTTATAAAATGTGCTTTATGACCATGATGATAGCACATTACATTAAATACAACATGGGGTGATAATAAGGTAATAAATAGTTGACATTGTTCTAATGTCATATAATGACTGCAGAAATCACAGCTAACAAGGGCATTCACTGTACAATAACCATATATAATACAAGTGGTGCCGGGCACAACAAACGCATGTATTTCGCGTATTATAATTATATATTTAATAACACATTATATTTGTATAGTGCTTTTCATGGAACTCAAAGACACTTTACATAAAGCAGATTAAAACAAAAACCAAACACATTAAAAACAGATAAAAACAGGTGCAAAAGGCAGGTATATGAATATGAAACAGTTAAACATTAAAAGCAATCTTAAATAAGTGAGTTTTTAAAAGGGATTTGACAGGATTTCACTCCTTAAAATGAACATTCTTCCTCACCTGCTTTACCCAATGAGAATGATTCCTATTCTGTTTCCACACAAGCTGATCCAAAAAATAAAAGGCTGGTTCAGTTCCTTTGTCCGGAGCAAAAAAATGTCAACATTACAGCTTTCAAATCATATCTGTTCTTGAATGAACTTTTGGTTGTATTGTATAGGTATGAATGTGATGAGAATCTGTCTCCATGCTGACTGTGAATCTCTATTTCAATTTTGATTATGGTGCTGAGCTAGCTTGTTTTTTTTTTGTTTTTTTTGGTTTTATGTCGTTTTGAAAAATGAAAATGCAATAAATACATTCTTTAAAAAAAAAAAAAAAAAAAAAAAGGATTTGAAGGTGCTGCCCCAACCCTCTGGAAGTCCCTCCCACTTACCATCCGACACTGCTCTGACCTCAACACCTTCAAATCCCTTTAAAAACTCACTTATTTAATAAATATATTATTCACCGCTGCCTTAAAATCTATAACCATCAGTTGGATGAAACCAGAACCTCCCTCATATAATACATGGATTCAAAAAGTTTGGGATATTTACCAGATGGAGCAGATCACATACTTGCTCAGGCTTCAGAAAACCATATTTACTAAAAGATGGGAACCTATGTTACCTTTACTACTGCAGTAATATTTAGTGGTGATGCAAGAATACTCCATGTTATCAAGGTGCTGTCATTCTACCTCTGACGAAGATTTATATCTACAGCCTTTTTTATTTTTTATTTTTTGGAGTGAACATTGTTTGCTATAATTGTTATTGGTTTCTCAAATGTCATCATATGTGCCTGTGGAGGTGTATGAGAATATATTTGCAGCTGTGTAGGGGGAAAAGAAATTAATTGAACTGTACTTGAATGTATAATTGTATTGTACTGAAAAAAAGAGAAAATTTAATAAAAATTAATAAAAAAAAAAAAAAAAACTCACTTATTTAAGATTTAAGTAAACTAGCGTGTTGACCTGTGGTTTCTAGATGTGGTCCTTTTTATGCTGTTGTGTATTCATGCATGCTGTACTGCATTTGTCCAGCAGTCACCGCCAAAGCAACGTTATTTGTAAGGCTATTGTATTCCAAAATTATTAATATCTCCCAAAATATTGGTCCAATCAACTTGCTGTTTTCACTAGTCTCTTCCTTGACCTTAAATACATAAATATGCCAAACTGCAGCAGTCAGCTCTTTCTGGATTTTGTGTGAATCCCCAGACACACATACACACACAGAGAAACCACTTGGCTTTTATAATATAATATAGATGGGAAGGTTTTTTAAAAAAAATCATAAAAAATTTGAACTTTGAGCTACTTTTCCCAAAATGTAATCACATCTATTCTTGGTCATTGGCAATGTATAAACCCAATTTGGTATGAATTCAACCAATAATTTTGCTGCTAAAGTGTTAACAAACAAACCAAAACAAAAACAATACCCTTGCCTCTCTCGAAGGGGGGCGGGGTAAAAATTCTCAAAAGTTAAAAAGGTAATGACTATTTAATAATGCTGAAATTCACCCTGTGTTCTGTTCCAAATCCCTCTTTTCATTACAGTGCTGTTAATGTTGCACACATGATTTGCTTAATACTGTGATTTGTTTACCTGGAAACACTGTCAATGAAAACAAAAAATGAATTATGGCTGAAAATTGCAAAACTGCATGTTTCTATTTAATTACATGGTATTATTAGACCACGCTAGACTGAGCTGTATAAAGTGCAACCACTACTGTTTACAATAATTGCTAATGTTCCAAATGTAAAATGCAACCTAAAATTAGTATTATTTTTTGGTGTTTTTTTTTTTTTTTTTTTTCTCGTTGTCATGGCTTTAAGTGGTTAAAATGAAGAGACGAACAAAGGTAAATGTCAGCCGGTGGTGTTATTTCCTCTGTACTGACGCCTGTGATTTTCCCTACAGAGCTCATGGTCTAACCTTTAAAGTCAGATACAAACTCCAACAGCAGCCTCTGTAGGACACAATTTAATGTTTTCACTACATTATTCACCTAAAGAACGCAGCTCTCACTCTTTCTCGAACATAAAAAATCTTGCTCTACTTTCGTACTCTCACTCTAGTTGTTGCTCTCTCCACCTACACATGCAATAAAACCCACAGCTGAATGTGCCAAGTTCACACTGGGTCGCTCACAGTTGACAAAAGTTCCTCTGGGAAATGAAGGAACTCACAAAGGGAGGTTAAAGGAAATCGACTCTTTTATAAAGTAAACTGCACATCACCAAACAACTCCAGCACACAGAACAGACTGTATTGTATGAGGTGAATAATTATACTTGTAAATGTACTCCTACATGTATTTTATCATTTCTTTCCTTTAAATTGCAAGAGAAATATTAAAATGCTTGAGAAGAAAGAAAGAAAAAAAAAAAAAAACCTCTTTGGTCTTTTGGTCATTCATTGAAAAAAAGCAAAAACAACTCGCCAGAAATCTTATTGATTCCCACCATGTAGAGCTCCAGTCCTGTTGACCCAAGGTTTTTGAGTTACATAACAGGATCTCCATAGCAACAGGGTAGGGGGTCCCACTAGGGGCTTACAGAGGGTCAATCACTTCAAGTGTAGTAAATGGAAACGTACTGTGCGACATGAAATCACTGTTATTTTTATCAGGATGGATGGGGAGGAAGGTGAGACCAATAAGAAAATATCCTGGACATAGTTTGATCACAAAACACGGGTATATTTTCTATCAAATGCCGGCATGATTTAATAATTGAATGTTTTAACTTGATTTATGGTTGATTTTTTTTTTTTTTTTTTTTTTTCCAAAAGGAAAGAAATGAAAATGTTAGCTGTATAGTGTCTAACCCTCTCTTTGAGGCACACTGTATCTCATTACCACACCTCTGTTCAGGTATGTTAACCTATCATTGTACGCTCAAGGCTGCTGAGATGAACGCTTTCACACTGACTCACAAAGGTAGCAAAGATGAGTTTGTGAACTATTTCAAGGACATTAGCAGTCAGCAATTGAAATAAAGTGCTTCGCTTTCATTCTGTAGGTTAGTTAAATGATCCTTGAATTGACCACAGCTAACCTTCTTTTTACTGTTGCCAAACTTCAGACAAGCTCTTTGCCATTCTTTCAAAGGCAATCTTTAAGCACAGAATCGATTTGATGTGCCTGTATTTTCAAAAGTTCAACCATATAAGGTATTGAAATTGGGCGATGAAGGCCTTGGTATGTTGTATGTTTTGTGGCCGAAAGCGCTGATGTTATACAGATAAGTGCACCATGGAGTACAACTTTGTCATAGTGTGTGTTAAACTGTATCCCTAATCCAACCTGGGGCATGATCAGCATGTACACAGCTGTAAATTGTATATAGTATATATAGCTTTTCTGATTTGTCTTTATTTTTGATTTTGCACTTCTTTTGTTCTTGTGTGCTCTTGTAATTTGCTGCTGTGAACCTGGAATTTCCCCTTGTGAGACTAATAAAGGCGTATCTTATCTTATCTTATCTTATCTTATCCTACCTTACCTTACCATATGTACAATCTCAATAAAGCTTCAAGTCATGTGTGCGAACACTCACAAACGAAGAAATTCACGATCTTCATGCATAGCTTTCAAATGAATATTCTTTTTCATGGTTATTTAACCCTTTCATGCATAGTGGTCACTACAGTAGACAGCTATTCTACAGCTGTTCTCTTGTGTATTTATGGATTTTGTTGTTTTCGTTCCATATCAGCCGACACAGTGGACACTTATGCATCATCCCATACACTGTAATTCATACCATTAGTGCGACTTTGCTGTTCTAGATAAACCTGATCTGCACTAACATGTTTGAGTGTTGAAGGGGTGGGATTAAATAAATACTTTCTCCCACTCCTTGTCGAATGTGCAAATGAAGTCATGTACAGGGTGGGGAAGCAAAATTTACAATATTTTGAGGCAGGGATTGAAAGACAGTGTATGACCAATTAGTTTATTGAAAGTCATGAGAATTTATTTGCCACAAGAAAATTGACATAATAGAAAATGTTTTTATTCTATGTGTCCTCCTTCTTTCTCAATAACTGCCTTCACGCTTCCTGAAACTTGCGCAAGTGTTCCTCAAATATTCGGGTGACAACTTCTCCCATTCTTCTTTAATAGTATCTTCCAGACTTTCTCCTAATAGTTTTGCTCATAGTCATTCTCTTCTTTCCATTATAAACAGTCTTTATGGACACTCCAACTATTTTTGAAATCTCCTTTGGTGTGACGAGTGCATTCAGCAAATCACACACTCTTTGACGTTTGCTTTCCTGATTACTCATATGGGCAAAAGTTTGTGAAAAGGTATGGATAATAGTGTTAGGTATGATTATGACATCAATATATGTTTGGTTTCAAAACAATTGACGTAGTGCCTGCTGAGAAAAAACAACTAAATGTTCATTGTAAATTTTGCTTCCCCACCCTGTATATGTATAAATTTTGTTTTTGTTTTTTTGTTTTCTTCCATGACGTCTTACTACCTGTTTTTTTTCTAAAGACTAAATAAGATTACTTTGTCTTGTTGCATATTTGAAATAAACTAAACCCAAAAAAAAATAATTAATTGCTTGTTTTTGTTACTAAACTGCAATTAACTGTTTTTTTTCTTTTTTAACAAAAAAGTTTTGTTTTTTTTTTTCTGCATATTATCTCCATGAAGTGAGTAATGACTAGTATTAGAGTTTAAAATGTGAGAAAACAGCAAATTAGCAGCATGAAAAATGTTATTTCATAGTTTTCACACAACATATCAGTAAATCCATGTTTCTTTGCTTCAAAAATTAAACACATGGTATTAAGCTGACATTTTTGGAACTCAATGAAAAATAGGTTCATAAGACAATTTTCAGTCACATTGGGTTTTTTTCATGCCTAAAGGGGAATAAAAAACACTCAGGAAATAAATCTTGATTAAGGTTCTCATCATTCATGCATGAAAGGGTTAAGTTTTTTCATGACAGACTTCTTGCTTCTTATCTTCGCTTACAGTAACATATGACTGATGATGAAAGCATTTTTTTTTTTTTTAAGTCACAGTAATATGAACTCCTTTGTCTTTAGTCTTTGAAAGGGAAAGTGAAAAAGAGGCTTCCATTTTGGCTGTATCCAGGGGCGCCGCTAGCAACTGTGGGCCCCATGAAAGTTAAACATTGTGGGCTCTTTCTTAAATTTCAGTATCTTGTTGATCTGTCGGGGGGAGGGTTTAGTCCATACATAATGTCACTTGCGCTAGCGTGAAAATGAAACTGAAACTTAACATTCTTTCAATGTCCGATTCTCAACTTCTATGCCTGTTTAACCCTTTCATGCACGAATTATGAGAACCTTAATGAAATTTTTTCCCTGAGTGTTTTTATTCCTCTTTAGGCATGAAAAAAACAATGCGATTGAAAAATTTCTTCTGAAAAATAAATTTAAAAAAAAAATAAAATAAAATATATATATACATAAAAAAAACAATCATGAAAAAAAAAAATCTTTTGAACCTATTTTTCATGAAGTTGCAAAAATGTCCACTCAGCTGGACACCACACATTTAAGTTTTGAATTTAATTTTTTTCAGAAACATGTATTTACTGATAAATTGTGAGAAAACTATGGGGAGGGCTTGTGATTTTGGGGGTTTATGGTCAGTAGAGATCTACATAATGTTACCGATTCATGTCAGAAAAGATATGTAGGGTCTTAAAACTTTAATAAAGATATGTGTAAAAAAAAAAAATTCCATGAATATACAGGAGAACAGCTGTAGAATAGCTGTCCACTGTAGTGACCAGTGTGCATGAAAGGATTAATACAGCGGCTCTTACATGAAATTTTCACTTCTAACCTGTATCCACTGGACCCCCTCCTCTGCTCATGGGCCCCCCCACAAATGCTCGGCCCCATGAATTTGTCGTGTTTACCCCCCCTTGTTGGCGCCCCAGACTGTGTCCGATATCATGTACTCGTTCATACATTGGCTATTTCCCATTTCATAGGGAACAGTAAAATGAGCTTTCAGACACTTATGACCATTATTTGACAGTTGTGGATAAGCACAGTGATCATTTTGGTGCATTTTACTGTAGGATTTGGGTATAAAGTATAGACTTTCTTTAACAACAGACAGATGCACAGGGTTACTGGACTAGAAGTAGTTTTTTTCCCCACTGTGCCATTAAATTTTGGTGTAAAAACTGAAATTATGCGCACTGCTATGGATGTAGTGTTTGTTCAAAGGTCCACTCATTCACTGCTGTGGTTTGGAGATACTGTCAAAAGTGTAGCTGTCAAAAATATTCATACTGTGAACATTCAGACAGGAAAAATGTCCTTTCTGGAAGCAGCACTAAAAGGCATCAGGACTCCATTGTTGTCCATGAGACAAAGATTATCTCACTGCCAAGATGATCTTAGAGGGAAGGCAGTTTGAGGAAAATGCAGATAAAAACTGGAGTGTCTCCATGTGAAGTTATGCCTTGTGACAGTTTATGCTCTTTCCTCTGAATATGCCAATAGGCTACTGCTGGCTGAGTAATTTAAGGGGAATAAAACATTGAACATCGGAGCACTAAACATCATCGAACATCTGTGTGCGGCACTTAAATCCATTCAAAGTCAGCTGGCTTTTAGTTGGTAGCTCTAGACGAGTCAGATGACACATGTGCTCAATTTGACTTGTGGCTACAGAATCAGGCAGCGTGAGGCGTTCAGGTGTTTGGATGTGATTATGAAGCCAGGAGGAGAAGCAGCAAAGGCAAAGGCCAGATAAGTGATATTCATAGAGAGAGTGAGATAGCGAGAGAGCTCATCTTCATACTCATCTGTGTGTCCGCTGAATGACAGACCTGAGCTCCTCTGTCACGCTTCTCTGAACCCGCTTGAAACATCACTCGTTAGATTTCGCTCTCTTCCCTCTCATGCTCTCTTCCCCACTCTCTCTGTCTTTTATCAGTGGCAGTGGGTCCATTTCACCACTTGAGGATGATCAAAGCAGGGCAGATAGGTCTGAAATTACACCATGTGGTGCAGAAAGAGAGATAGGGCCTTATTACCTCTCAAGTTGAAAGATTTAATGTCAAACTCAACATTTCTCTCTTATGCCTCTTATCCTTCATTTGTTGGCTGAGGAGCTCCCGGAGCTATCCGATTAGTTAACTTTATGACTGAAATGTCTCCTTACGTCCGCCTAATAAAATCATTCAAGTGAACTCTTCATACTAGGTTGCAGCGTTTTAAAAGACATGGAACTCTGCTCTGGAGTAAACCTTCAGTCATTGATTGAATTTATGAATAAGACATTGACAGAAAATCAACATAAAAAAATCTGAATGAGAGGAGTCATGAAGGTCAGTTTATAACTCATGTATTAGTATTGATCCAGTGAAAAGAAGTGTTATATCCGCTGCGGAAGAAATATGTGTGCAGTTACCAACCAGAGGATAGGCAGATTAATGCTTTTGGACACACAGCAGACATTAAACATCAAAATATCTCAACCACCCTGCTTTAAGTCTTTAACCCTCAAAGACGGAAACAGCAAACAGCTCTAAAATCTTTAAATGACTTTTGAGCCACTAATTTTAGATTCAAGATTCCTTTTATTACCCCACCCCCCTGAAGAGGAGGCAAGGGGTATTCTTTTTGGTTCAGTTTGCTTGTTTGTATTGGTTGAATTCATATCAAATTGGGTTTATAGATTCCCAATGACCCAGAATAGATCTGATTACATTTTGGGAACAGTAGGTCAAAGTTAAAAATGTTTATGAATTTTTGAAACATTTTTTTTCTCCCCATTTTCTTATAATGGGTAAAATTATAAATGTTTGTAGTAGCAAAACTATTGATTGAATTCATACCAAATGTGGTTTATAGATTGCCGGTGACCCAGAATACATGTCGTTACGTTTTGGGAAAAGTAGGTTTAAGTTTAAATTTTTTACGATTTTTTTTTTTTTTTAATCTTTTTTTCCCCTCATTTACCTATAATTAGGCAAAATTTCACATGTCTGTAGCACCAAAACTATTAGTTGAATTCATACCAAATTGAGTTTATAGATTTCCAGTGACCCAGAATAGATCTGATTACATTTTGGGAACAGTAGGTCAAAGTTAAAATTTTTTATGAATTTTTGAAATATTTTTTTCTCCCCATTTTCTTATAATGGGTAAAATTTTAAATGTTTGTAGCAGCAAAACTATTGATATTCTATTGACTATTCATACCAAATGTGGTTTATAGATTGCTGGTGACCCAGAATACATGTCATTACATTTTGGGAGAAGTACAGGGGTTGGACAAAATAATGGAAACACCTTAAAAAATCAACAAAATATAATTTAATATGGTGTAGGTCCGCCTTTTGCGGCACTTACAGCCTCAATTCTCCGAGGTATTGATTCATACAACTTGTGAATTGTTTCCAAAGGAATTTTAAGCCATTCTTCAGTTAGAATACCCTCCAACTCTTTTAGAGACGATGGCGGTGGAAATCGATGTCTTACTTGAATCTCTAAAACTGACCATAAATGCTCAATAATGTTGAGGTCTGGGGACTGTGCCGGCCATACGAGATGCTCAACTTCATTAGAATGTTCCTCATGCCATTCTTTAACAATTCTAGCTGTATGGATTGGGGCATTATCATCTTGAGGTGAAGGTGTTTCCATAATTTTGTCCAACCCCTGTAGGTTTAAGTTTCAATTTTTTATGATTTTTTTTTTTTAATCTTTTTTTTCCCTCATTTACTTATAATTAGGCAAAATTTCACATGTCTGTAGCACCAAAACTATTAGTTAAATTCATACCAAATTGAGTTTATAGATTTCCAGTGACCCAGAACAGATCTGATTAGATTTTGGGAACAATAAGTCAAAGTTCAGATTTTTTATGAATTGTTAAAATCTTTTTTCTTCTCCCATTTACTCATAATGGGCGAAATTTCAAATGTCTATTAAAAACATACATTTTGTTTCAATTTACTTCAAACTTGGCACATATATAGAGGCAATTGATATACTGACATCAGCACACCTATAGACATGGTGACATCACCTGGATCAATGTCAAAATAAGCTACAATATGTACAAGGGGTGGGGTTTGTTGTACCTGGAACCACTTTTTGTCATTTTATACACAGAACATACACAACAAAATTCTGATGCGCTTGTAAAAGATGGAACTTCTCGATCAAAAAAGAAAGGAAATATACAATGCAAAAATATTTAAATAGTGAAAAGCTGTAAAAAAACAGTATTAACAAAAAGACACATACACACTCCACCTCTCTCCCATTTTGTCAAGTTACACATTCACACATTCATACATAGTTAAAGTGCAGAGGACCGTGAGAGGTAAATACAGTTATTGCATAGGTTTAGATTTTCATTCTATCATGATGTTTAAATAATTCAGGTGAAATGTAGTTTCTCACTTTCCTCCAGTGTTGCATGTGTCTCATCTGGATGTTCAGAGGCTCTGTAGACAACATAGGAACACCGTCATGTTCCGCAACTTTGAGTCGTCAATAAAACCTATGCAGAAAAAAAGAAAAAAAAACCTATGCAGTTTGACAGATGACAGTAGTTAGAGATCATATACAACACTGTGCAAAAGTCCTAGGCCTACATTAAGTTTGTTGGTTTAGCAAAGTTATAATGACCTCACATATGCCTTTCTCAGTCTCTGTATTATGATACTAAATTTGTGTGTGTGTATAGCAGTAAAAACAAACATTTCAAAATCTTCAGTTAAGCAAAAAATCTGCCAATGGAACAAGTGAAAATTATCTAGGTAAGATTTCTTGAAATATGATTTTCCAGATCTATTGTCTAAAAATAAGTTCTTATATCTCACTGAAAAGTTACTCTTTAGGTGATTATGTCTTATTCTAAGTGTGACGAGAAATGAGGGGAAAAAAATGGTGAGATTTAGGTTTTTGCAGTGTGGGTTGTGGTTTAGCTAATTTTACAAAGACATGAGGTTAAAACAAGCAGCCGATTCATTTTGTGTTTGGTGACATTGCGATGGTACGACACTTGAGCCACCCTTGGAACAATGGAAGGATGGATCAACCTGCCCGACCAGCACTGAAGCATAATAACCAAAACAAAAACAAATCTATGACTCATGAAATTCAGGAAATAACACACACTTCCTTCACTAGTGATAAGATGTCAAGGTATGCGATTTTACAATACACACTTTGCAAATCTAATCTCATTTTCTGTTTTGCATTCAAGTCATCGTGCAGATTCACAGGTGTGTGCTCAGTGAACAGCAATATGTGGAGCTGTGACCTATGAAAATCTGCTTACATTGGGAAATACTGGTTTTCTAGCAGCTGACCATCGACCTGTGGACCTCTTTTCCAACAGGGTCCACTGATTGCATCTGCTTCGCCACAGTGGGAACCAACGATCCAGTTACTTCTGCTTTACACATCATTGTGGGTGAGTAATTGAGAGACTTACCGCACATGTTTTTTATTTCAGTGCTTAGAAATCCCTGCTGTTTCAGTTCCACGAGATGTTATCGATGTTCACATGGAAAGTTATGGGCAGGCTTTCAAACAGGTAGTGGTTTTTATTTATTCATTTTTATCTTACCTTTATTTAAACAGGAAGTCCCATTGAGATTAGAAATCTCTTTTGCAAGGGAGACCTGGCCAAGGTAGCAGCCATACAAAGTCCAAACAATACAAAACACATACATGATACACAATGAACAGTAAAATAAAATAACAACTATTCAACCATAATGGCATCAAGAAAAAGAGTGACATTTCTCCTTCACTGCATTCTCCAAGATACTTTTAATACTACTACTACTACTATTACTACTACTAATAAAAATAATAATACATTTTATTTATACGCGCCTTTCTTGGCACTCAAGGACACTGTACAGTAAAACAGGAGAGTATAAAACAAGCAATAAAACAGAGTAAAAAATAAAAGGCAGGTTTAAAATCCTTAACAGAAATGAATCTATATAGTTTTAGGCTGAATCCCAATTCGTCCCTTAGCCCCTCCCCCTTACCCCTACCCCTCAGTTTTGTTTTACACGTGAAGGGGTAGTATCCCAATTCTCGATTAGACAGAGGGGAATAGCTAAGGCAGGATTGGTTGGCTATACAGGACTCGAAACTGAGATTTTTCAGGACAACACTATGAACAGAAGGGTCAGAGAAATCTCCCATAATTGTTTGAATCATTGGCAAGATGGAGGTAAACACAGTAAAAAAAGTGCAGCAGTGTGATGAAAGAAACACACAAATGTATGTATTTTCTTTGTAAATAACTTAATCATTTGATCGACCGTTTAATGCCGTTTCAATGTGTTATAGATCGCATTTCTGCAGTTTGTAGTTGATAGACACAAAAAGATGACCAAAGCCTATGGGACAAAGATGGTTACAGCTACAGATGACAAGGGGAATACTGTCGGAAACACAGTTTTCACATCTGTTAATAGCAGCATTGATGACTGCTGATGACGTCATGAAGTCAGAACAAATCGCGAAGGGTTGTCCCATTTCATAGGAGAATGTTTCAACCCCTACCCCTTGCAGCTTCGTTTTAAGGGGTAGTGTCAAGTGCAAGGGCCAAGGGGGAGGGCTAAGGGGGAGGGCTAAGGGGTGAATTGGGTTTGGGTCTTACAGTCTTTTGAAGATTATTCCACGACCATGATGCATGGTAGGAAAATGCTGATCTTCCAAAGTCTGTCAGAACTCAGGGAACAGTCAGAAACAACCACATGGAGGAACATAAATGAAAACTACTAGAGCTAACAGAAAGAAAATTCCTGAGGTATTCTGGGAGTTTACCCAGCAGAGCTTTATAGATGAACATAAACTAGTGTTTTTGTCTACAGATGGTTAAAGATGTCCAGCCCAGTAAATCATAGAGAATGCAGTGATGAGTGAGAGGTTTTGCATTAGAAACAAGAAAAACACTCGGAGAGCGCAGACCTCCAGTAAGACAGATCTGCCCCCCCCCCCCCCCCCCCCCCCCCGATCACCACCAAAATTTAATCATTTCTTCCTTGTCCCAGTATCAACATTCATTCATTCATTCATTTTCTGAGCCCGCTTTATCCTCACTAGGGTCACGGGGGTCACTTGGAGCCTATCCCAGCTACATAGGGGCGAAGGCGGGGTACACCCTGGACAAGTCGTCAGTTCATCGCAGGGCTGAACATATAGACACAAACAATCACTCTCACATTCACACCTATGGGCAATTTAGATTAACCAATTAACCTATTAGTGCATGTCTTTGGATGGTGGGAGGAAGCCGGAGTACCTGGAGAGAACCCACGCAGACACAGGGAGAACAGGCAAACTCCACACAGAAAGGTCCCACCCCCCGTTGACTGGTGTTGGAATCGAACCCAGGACCTTCTTGCTGTGAGGCACGAGTGCTAACCACTGCACCACCGTGTCACCCGCAGTATCAACATTTCCTGAAAAGTTCATGAAAATCCGTCCATAACTTTTTTGAGTTATCTCGCTAACAAACACACACACACACACAAACACGCAAACACACAAAGTGATCACAGTACCTCCTGGCAGAAGTAATGAAACGTAAAGAAGCAGGATGTACTGAGTTTTAGTTTCATCTGTACAGTAAGAGGGAAGTGGGTTTCAGTGACATAATGGGCGTGTGTGTTTCCCTCAGGTGATTCCCAGCCGATGGACGTCTGCTCTGTCCACCACAACCAAACCTTCCTCAGATACTCGGTCTCGTTGCTGGGGTATGGTTTCTATGGAGACATACTGACAGACAGTGAGAGGAAGAGATGGCTGGGCCCTGCTAGATATGACCTGTCAGGTATGAAGGCCATGATTTTCTGAAAAATTTACCTCAGCCTTTCAACCCTCAGTGTTCACAGACCATTTTCTGACATAGGCTAACCTGGCGTTTATCCTACGAGCCCGTGTCTGGACTTTGGAGGATTAAAGATATAAATCTAACACACAGCCTCTGGCTTTTGAGTTCAGTCCAGCTCAGTACTGAACCGCGAGTATCAACAGGTTCACGACAACCACCAGGAGTCCTGTTCAGCCAGGGTCTAACAGGATAAATACTCCCAGTACTTTAAGGCATTTAGAACAAACCCTGTGAAGAGTGAAACTGGTCAAAATTAAATGGCACTCAGCTGGAACAAAAAAGAAATTACCTTTATTTGTTCCGGTTGTTGACATGTTTTATTACTTTATTAATCATTATTACAATGCGTTTTAAAGTGGACACACTCTCTGGGTAACACGTTTACAGTGAAAGTGATGGATCAGGACCAGCATGGATTAACCATTATTTGTACACTTTAAACAACTACAGTATATATTAACAATGTTATGTATCAGATTTGATACTGCTTGTACTTATTTGATTTTCTACTGCTCAGAGACTGTTATGATGTTCTTGTTTCTGCTGTTGCCCCTTCTCGTAGGGCCTTGGGGTTGGATTGGGCATGGGGAAAAATGATATAAAAGGCAATGTATAATGAATGCATTGTAATTCTGCTCTTTTGTATGTACTGTTACATTGCTCATAAAAAGATAAATAAAAAAAAAACAACAACAACAATGTTATGTATATATTTAGATGTATAAAACAATTGCAGTATCCTATAAAATCCAAGGTATATTCAATCAGAGGTCACTATACTCTCTGTGCTGTTCCTTCATAGTTCCATACATGACTTAGTGTGTGGAGGTTTGAGGAAACACGTACAAAAACAATGGTCTAATCTTTATGCTACAGAGGACAGTGGTAAGAGTTGTAAATCGATTGTGCACCAGCCAATACAATATTTCAAACATTAAAATTTAATGACTTGATTTTAAATCTGATTAAGGGATAAAGCACAAAATAATGGTATTCAGAGGCTGTCTGAAGTTAAACACAGTCAATAGGAACTGAAACGGTTAAACTTATGGAATGAATTTAATAAGGAATGGAGGACATGTGACTCAGTTTCAGAGATGACATGTTTGTGAGGTACATTAAAGAACAATTAAATGCATTATATAATCTTCAAAGACTTATACTGACAAATTCACAGTCCCAAAACTTTTGGCCATGATGACAAATTGAGTCACATGTCCTCCATTCCTTGTTAAAATCATTCCATATGTTAAACCGTTTCAGTTCCTATTGAGTCTGTTTAACTTCAGAAAACCTCTGAATACCGTTATTTTGAGCTTTATTGGATTTAAAATGTACACATGTAAAAAATGTTGATAAAAGGTGGCGAACAAATATAAAAGTGATGCACGATAATGAAATGTATGTTGTATATGATTGGAAATTTGATGTAGTTTCATTCATTCATTCATTTATTTATTTATTTTCTTGGGTGAGTGCTCACCCTGTACCCTTTCAGTCAATATTGTATTGTAATAATATAATTTAGTAACTGGTTGTTGATCTCATGTTTGTATCAATGCTGGAAAAATGACAATAGAGACTGAAATTAACTACTTGATATGAGTATGCAAATTATTATTATGATTTTTTTTTTTACATGAGGGGGTAATTTTCCATTTACCATACTGACAAACAGTATTATATAGTATTATACAGCAGGATCATCAGTAAACTCATATACTGTAGCACCATAAGGACTTATATTAAAGAGTGTTAATAATTTCACTAACACATATACTATACAATTACACACAGTTAAATGCCACACAACAACACCAAAAGAAATATTTTTGGCATTCTTTCTCTGCATTTTCTGTATCTTACTGAGTTGTTTTTCTTTGCTTAGGAGCAAAAACATTTCTGAATCACAACTACTACGAGGGCACCGTCTCATTCCTCCCTGCAGAGGACGACATGGGGAACCCCAGAGACAAGCTGCAGTGTCGCTCCGGGTAAATAAAGCAGGTCTCAGACAGACCACAGGCATCCATTTGAGCACAGCTGAGCTTATTCTACAGTGTTTTTATTAGGCTTTGATTTAGACCATGTACCTGCCGGATGTTTAAAACAGATAAGAGTAGTTTATGTTGTCTTATTTCCTAAAGGATCTTACTCTGTGTACAGACAGTGCATTTGTTAAGAGGGTACTATGAGTCTATGAAAAGTATTAACCCATAAAGACCCAGTGGTACTTTTGGGACAGTCCCCTAATGAATTTTTCTCTATTTTTACCTTTCTTAACTGATTTATCACCGATTTCTTTTATATTATCCTATGTATTTCGCTTTTTTTTTTTTTGTGTAAATCATGTATTATCCTATATTTATTTCACATATTATGTAGATGTTCATAAAAACTTCGAGTAAATTCTAAGTTAATTATATCAAAACACAGAAAAATAACAGAAAAAGTGACTTTTTCAGCAAAGGCATTGCTAACTGAACATAAACCCAGTGTGTCCATCCACTGTCACTGATCCAACTCCATGGGTTTTACTGGTGAATCAATGTTGGAGAAGATGATAATGTTTCCATGGTAACTACGGAGCCTCTGAACATCCAAATGGGTCGTATCTGATGGCCGTGAAAAGATGAATAACTGTATTTTACACCAATTATTTACATGTATTGATAGGATTAATGGATCAACAGGTATTTAACGGTTTACGTCAGTAGTAGGTTTGGGTCTTTATGGGTTAATATGTAAAATACCATAAATAATGAAAACTTCTGTAACTGACTGTTTATGATGGTTAACTGCAAATTTTGGGAAAGTCCTGTGTCAGGGACCTTTATCTTTTTTCTTTAGAATCAAGAATCAAGTTAAGCATGGTTTATTCATTTTTCCTTAATCTTATTTTAACAAAATATATCCAACGTAGTTTGATTTCCACATTTTAAAAGCGAGACCACATGCACAATTTATTAATTGAGGATAGTAAGTGTGGTTGTACTAATCACAGCTGGCTTAAATTTGCCTTTTTTCCCCCATTATTAAGGCCAATTATTGTCTTTCAGCGGTTAGACTCATTCCAGTTTTAAGACATCTAACCAAGTAAAGTTTGTTTATCCCGTTGGCAGATTTTTTTGGCTTAGTACAAAAAAATGTGAATGTATTTAAAATATGTGGCTTCGTTCTTGCAGGGCTGTTTTGCAGTATAGTAAAGGCCCCTCTAGCTGCACACTTGGAACATTTCTAATTGAAAATTGAGTAATATTGAAACAACAAAACCCTAATTTAAGCTTGTTAAAACTTTGAATTTCACTGGAACACTCACAGAGTTGGTTTGGTGATGGTAAAACAAGGTTATCTGTTGATATTTCAGATGCCGTGTCTGTCAGCACAAGCCTTTATCAAACGATGAGCACAGTAACATGTCGAAGGAGACGGAGAAGTCTGATAAAGGTAGGAGTTTGGGTTTATTATTTAACATACTATGTCACATAGATAGTACCAGAAAGTGTATTTTTCATCTCTGGGCCTCATTATCGACTTGTTTGTCTATTCTGAAACAATTCTGAGACTCTGGAGATCCGTGAAAACTATCTTCTAAAGGCTGTAGTTTAGAGGGAAGACAGAAAACAAAAGGAGATAAGACATCCTGCATAGTTTTGCTTTCTCCTTGAAATTATACACACACGGGAAGGGAAATGTAAATCTGGAGTAGATAAGGCTCTGAGTGCAGAGACTGTAAATAACAGCATCATCATCCTCATATTTCTGTGTTTTTGTGTGCAGTTTTTGTTGTTTTCTACCACACCATGGCCAAATTCTTTGATGAGATATTTGATGAGTTATTGATGAGAAAATATAAAATGATGCTAGTGACATTGCATCGACTCCCACCCGTTGTGCCCGACCACAGCCGTTTTTCAATCCATGTTTCAAATCTGTAGCATCCACCCTTGTGTCTGCTACAGAAGATTACGAGTCCCTGATGTGGCTCGTGTCTCGGTACTTGGTCACATGTCTAACAACGTCACCTCTGTCCGCCCAGCAGACCGCTCCAGAAGTCTCCACTGTGGTGAAAATACACACACTTCATTATCTAGACTTCCCTCCATAGTGCAACACAGCAGCACAAACCTCTAGACACAGATGAAACACAGATTCCTGTGTGTGTGTGTGTGTGTGTGTGTGTGTGTGTGTGTGTGTGTGTGTGTGTGTGTGTGTGTGTGTGCACAGCAGATGAGCTGCGCGTTGTTTTTTTTCTTTCTAATTAGTGTAGTGGAAGGATGTTAAATCCAAGATTTTCTGTGTTGGCCTGGCTATGTGGGACTGTGGGTTCCTATAGCATGTATGTGTGCTTCTGGATCTTGGTGTGTAAATATGAAAGCGAGCGTAACCTGTTTGCGTGTGTGTATGATGTGTGACAGACTCCCACTAATCAGGAATAAATTTGGCTCTGCCAGCTCTGACAGGGGGTTTGCCTCACGCCAGTGCTGCCGTTTGTTTTGCGATTTTTATTTGTGTTTTTTTTTTTTCTTTCCTTCCTGGCGAGGGAAATCTCAGACAACTGCTAAATCAATGAGGCACGACACACTTTGTCTGCAAATGAGCCGGCCTCTCCTCCAAAAGCAAATACTCATTTGGAGACATTCAGTAATGTAGAGCCTACAGTCCACACAGTTGGATATGGTGTTATTTGTTTTTTGATTATTTTTTTTATTTTCAAATGTGGCTTTAATCACTGCTTCACAATTAGAATATTGTTGTTTTTATGTAGCCTCAGCGGGCTTGTTATCATTGGTTCGCGTTATCACCTCTGTAAGTTTGTTTTGCGAAATGAGGGGGAAAGGTAATGAATCGTTTTGCTTTCCGAGATCACATAATTTTCCCTCTGAGGTGCTCAAAAACAGTCAGATGCTAATTTGGATGTCTGTGATCACTTTTTGCAGCTTATTCCAACAACTATCACCCTGGTGACAGGCACCGCCACTCCCGTGGGTGATTCGGTGTCTTTGATTCACCATTGCTTGTAAACAGTCGCTAATCTCTGAGGAACAGTGTGGTGATTTGTGAAGTGCAACCATCATGTCTGCCTTTTGAGATTTACAAACCACATGTGCATTTAATTAAAAAAAGAAAAAGAAAAAACCTCACTGTTAATATCCTATCACACTTCCATCTATATGACTTCCTCTACTTCCTGTAGATATTGTGAATCTATAATTGCTTTTTTAAATATAAGACATACTCAGCAGTGCTGCAAGTGTAAAATGCATTAGTTTCAGTTTCAAAGTTTCTATCTTGGTTCAATCATCAGGGTAAAGCTGCTCTGAGAATTCTTGCCAAGACATCTGGATCTTAATGGACTCTCATCAGCATCACTGCTGTTGTGTGACAAGCTTGGAACCTAACCTCAGGACTCATAAAGCCTCTGCAAAATGCACAATATCATTTCAAAACTTAGGAAATTCCTGGTGCACTTGCAGAGATACATGGATTATTGGTTTTAGCCTGACACCAGAATGTCTTAAAACTAGGAGCTAAAAAGAATCAGGATCTCTTATCTCGCTTGTAAAAATTAGGAGCTCGAGGCTGGCAGAATCCTCCAAATAAATTAAAATGTGGCATATTTGCAAACTCTGAGCACAGCATTGCAATCAAATGACAGTATGCTCACTGCAACTCAAAGTCTGTTCATGTAAAAGTGCCAGTTTCAAATGGCAGAGCTTTTAGATTGGAGGAAAAAAGAAGACTTATGTAAAAACAAAAGCACAACTAGTCACTTGGCATGTTTTAGAAATAACAGGTGACAACGTGCTTATGCAATTATTGTGTATGAATTGTGTATTTACAAAATCAGTTCTCAGTTCAGCAGTATTTGATTTTTGTCACAAATTCAACGTTTTTCTTGTGCAAACATGTTGTATTAAATTATATCTGGGGTATTCTGCCAACTTGGAGTCAACAACAAAAACATTAAAGACATTTTAACTTAACTGTGTTTCATTTCAGCTGCTTCATTTAAGATGAAGTTCCAAGTTTGACAGCCAAACACACAGTACAGCTCCCCTGAAATAACCCCGAAAACTGGAGAGACTTTGATAGTGAAGTTCTACTTCTGACTGCAGTGAGAAGTGGTCAGTGAGGTATAGCTGTAATACTGCACTGCAAAAATAACCCTGCTAGAAAAGCCACACATTCTTAAATATAACCAAATTTTGTTGTTATTAAGCAATACAATTGCCTGTGGGGTAAGCAGATTTTGTTTGGCTCAATTACATAAAACTACAGTAAGACTAGCAGCTGAGAGACAGTAATGGGGCTTGAAGCTATGAAAAAGTGCCATAATTTATGCATGCTCCTTATTACAAGCAAAGAAAACATAGTTATTTAAGACAGATGTCATATTCTTAAAATGATAAGTTGTGTCTGACTCTTAAAATAAGGATAATAATCATGTTCTTCTGCAGGGTATTATGCAAATCATTATTTCAGCTTGTTACTGGTTACAGCTCGATGTTAGCTGGAATATTTCATGAAGACAAACTCAGATATATTTTCCTCCCATAAACAATTGTCCTTTTTTTGTTGTTAAAGGTGACTGGTTGCTATTTTTTTTTTGACAAGCTCAGAGTAACATTTTTTGGGTGTTCTCAGACAGACGGAAACTGCAGAGAAAAGCAAGAGAAAGAAAAGAAAGTCTAGAAGCATTAGCCGCATGATGCTAATGAGTCTTTTTTACCTGTAGATGGAACTGAATATGTTAAACCTTCAGCCAGTGGTGGAGACTTGTTTTGATAGTGACTAGCGGCATTGTACTCGTGGTGCCATTGTACGATAGCATGAGAGGCTAAAATTGCCCAGCATACCTCACAACATTTGAATATGGACATAAAATTGTGCCTAGTAGATAGTCAGGTAATGTTTCTATTCATTTGGCGAGTTTGGCAGCGATTGGGCGTGTGAAGGCTGAGGAAAATCCGTACAAACGCCCCCCTGTGCTGCAACATCGATCGGAAAGACACCAGACACAGAATGTGCATTATATAGTAGGGTGAAATAATGTCTGTGATGAGAATTTTAATTGCAATTTTGTAAATAACAATAATAATAATAATCATAATAATAGCAATAATAACAATAACAATAATAACAACAACAACAACAACAACAATAATAATAATAATAATAATAATAATAATAATAATAATAATAATAATAATAATAGTAATAATAACAATAATAATAATAATAATAATAATAATAATAATAATAATATAGTAATGGATTAGATTTCTGTGGTGCTTTTCAAGGCACCCAAAGCACTTTACATTATTGATCCATTATTCATTTGCTCTCACATTCATACTCTGGCGGTGGTAAACTACATCTGTATCCACAGCTGCTCTGTGGCAGACTGAAGGAAGCATGGCTGCCAGTTTGCACCAAACAGCCCCTCTGACCCATAGACTTTTTCTGTTAAGTTGTATGTAAGTACAGAGGTGAATCCATAGGTTAATGTCCCTGTGATCATCCTGTGTCTATTGTTTTTTGTTTTGTGTTTATTTGCTTGTTTTAATGATGCCCATATCATCATTATGTGCATTTTTAATTTTTTTATTTATAGCAAACGAGTGATGTATTAATGTTGGCTGTTTTATGTCTTGTTTCTGTCACCTGCCTAGAAACTGCAGATGAAAAGTAGTTATTTGTACTAATTCTGCCATATTTACATGAGTGTATTTTTTATACAGCAATGTTCATAAATATGCATGGTCCTTATTAACCCTTTCATGCATGAATTATGAGAACCTTAGTTGAGTTTTTTTTTTTTTTGAGTGTTTTTATTCCTCCTTAGGCATGAAAAAAACAATGAGATTGAGGTTTTTTTTTTTTTTTTTTTTTTTCATAGATTTACAAAAATGTCCACTCAGCTACACCATGAATTTTATTCTTGAAGCAAAGAAACATGTATTTAAAACCCAATATGATAAAGTGATATGAAAACAGTGAAATGAAACCATGTTTAATGCAGCTAATCTGATGTTTTCTCACATTTTTAACATATTCTAATACTAGTTATTGCTCAGTTCATGGAGATAATATGCAAAAAATAACCATTAACAATTGGTTTCCACTCAAGAACCAATCAAGAACAGCAAAGTTACAGTAATGGTATGAATTGCAGTTTATGAGATGATGCATAAGTGTCCACTGTGTTCGTTGATATGGAACTAAAACAACTAAATCCATGAATATACAAGAGAACAGCTGGAGAAGAACTGTCCACTGTAGTGACCACTATGCATGAAAGGGTTAAATAAACCAATAACATAGACCACCACTGAACATACGCATTCATACACCAGTGTTAGTGACACTGGAGGCAAGGTGGGTGAAGTGTCTTGGCCAAGGACACAATGGCACAACTAGGGCAGAGCGGGATTTGCACCGCCAACCCTGCAGTTATTGGACGACGCGCTCTACCTCCTGAGCCTGTTCCTATGTTTGTTTGTGTGTTGCTATCGTACCTCATGTCTGTATTGGATTCACCTCTTGCAGTGACACGCTTTCGTCTGTATTCTGGTTGATTTCTTAGCTGTGGAAATAAAGGTTTTGCACATTTCCTTCCTTGTGTTAAATATTGTTTTTCTCTGCTGTTTTTGCATCCTCAAGTTTTTTCTTTACTTTTTCGCCGTGTTCAATATGCCCTGAAATGCAACCTATAAGCAGTGGGTGTTGACATATTGACTCATTTGTTTCAGATGGCAGCAGCGGTTGGATTGAGATCCGTGGGAAGTTCATCGCCATCAATGCAGCCAGTATGAGCTGTGCGTGTCCTCGGAGTCCCAAAGGCCTCTCGCCGTCTGCTCACCTCGCGGATGGCACCACGGACCTCATTCTCGTCAGGAAGTGTTCGCGCCTGGACTTCCTGCGACACCTCCTTCGACACACCAACAAAGCCGACCAGGTAGGAGGAGAGGAGCTGATGGAGCTGCTCCCCTATAGCACTTCTAAACTCTAAAAGTGAACGACACCGGCAAAGTTCACACGGGTTGGATCAGCAAAGGATAAGAAAGTTTTTTCGTCCTTAAAGGCAGGAAAACTTTTAAAACAATTGAATCCTCCCTCACAAAAGCCTCAGTCAGTCACTTTACTGCAAAACTTAATGCTGGACAACAGGAGTTGCTCAATCTGTGCACAGATAAATTGAGTGTGTTAGTCCGTGCACGAGCGAGCAGAAGGCAGAGTTTGCCCACTTGCTGTGCTAGCACCTCTGTTTGCTGACACTGCTCATTTTCTCAACTCCGGTTCACTTTAGTTCAAATGCCTTAGCCCTTGTGCCTTCCCACGTATCATAAATAACCTCCACCCTGGTCCAGAGAGGCAACGGTAATCGCTGCATCAGGGATATAGTGTATGGGAGAATAGGCTGATACCAGACTAATGCTCTCTCAGGATCACACAAGTATTACCAGGGGAAGTCTGGTGATTAGTAATTATCATCTCAGGCAGGACCTTGGGAAAGCTTACCCCATTTAGAAAGATCTTGGAAGTAATTTCATCAACACTAGCTGCATTGGAAAGAAAAAAAAACATTTTTAGCAAACACTGACATCCTGAAGTGTGAGATCCCTGTGAGATCTCTAAGTGTGCAACCAGTATTTGGATTAGACGGACAGTTTAGCTCATGTGGTATTTGGAGCTGGAAAAGTCATGGGATTCAGCAGGTAGCAAGAGGAACTGCATAAGGCAGTGTTTGTCAACCTTGGGGTCGGGACCCTACGTGGGGTCGCCTGGAATTCAAATGGGGTCGCCTGAAAATTCTAGTAATTGATAAAAATAAAAATAAAAACTTAGTGATAGAAAAATTCTTTGTTACACGCTGAGACAAAAGACGGAGTCACTCGATTCTGGAATCAAGTACATACAGAGAGATGCACCAGTTGACTGACTAACACCAGGAAGTTTAAGATCTTATAAAAGAATATGAATATTACAACCATTGGTCCAAGTGTACAAACATTATGACGTTGATCAAGTTCACCATTGGCTTAGGTATCCAAAACACGGTGATGCATGGGTTCAGTGACCATGTTTGTACTCCTCTCCCACCTACCCTATGGCCTGATCTCCCCAAGGGCAGCAGGCCGCTCTGGTCCCAAACTGGATGGAAAACAAGCAGAAAGCAAAGAAATTGTAGACATATCCTGAGTGGATATGTCAGGACCAGTGGCGGCTGCTCATCTTTCAGACCGGGGAAGCTCATTGTCGGCTTACATAAAAAAAATAAAAAATAAAAAAATAAAAAAAAGAATTAAGAAAATGCTCAGTGACCTTATCGTACCAAGTAGGCGTCTTTTGCAGGGACTGGACCAGTGTCCTCTCTGCTCAGATTTCCTTGGCCCAGTGTGTTGTGGGTGTAAGACTTCAGCCTTTTTAAACTAGAGATGCTCTTTTCACTCCGACCTAGGAGACAGTATGATTGATTTAACTATCTACAAAACGATATTAAACTCGAACAAGAAATGATTAAATTATGTAACTGAAACAAGAAAACGCCGAAATTATGTTAAATTGAAACAAGGAAGTACAATGAGTGTGTTTTATTTACAGTGCAAGAAATGAACGGGTAATTTCGTAGTAGTTTCTCTCTTGATTTCACAGTAGAATGCGCGACGTTATTAAACTGAACTGTGTCAGTGAAGGAGGAGATCTGAAACTAGCTGTCAATCAAACGGGATTCAGCCTTTCGACCGATCCTCCAATCAGCTCGTGGGATTCTGGCGTCCAGCCCGGCCGAGCTCCGCCCACAGCCCCATTCACCCCCAGTGACGCCCGGCGTTCGGGGGTGGGACAACATCGTGGCATTTATCCAATTACCGTCCAGTTTTGACGCAATGAAAAAAAATGTTCCACTCAGTCCCATTGAAGCCCATAGACGCCCGCAGTCTACGGACAAATGCACTGAGCAGAGATGGATGAGAAAACAGCGCAACAGGAATGTATGAGAAGTGAACAACATTGCGTCCGTTGGTTTGTGATAAAGCTGATTCTGAACAAACTCATCTTTGAGATGAACGTGTTCTAACGCATTTGTAGTCAATAAAATGTCAACACAACCGAACATATTTAACCATTTAATTTTCGTAATTTTAGGGGAAGCTGGGCTTCCCTTGCAGTCTATGAGAAATTGCCACTGGTCTGGACATTCTTACAGAATATGTCATCATAACCCATGCATGACTCATGCTCTGGACACCTGGTGTTTACAGAATATAGTCTAATAGTCTAATATTATATTTTTCTAACACTTAGTAAAAAAAATATATGGTGAGTTGACAGAGACAATCCCAATCCATAACAGACATGACAAACTGTGAAGCTGAAACTGAAGCACTGTGGTACTGTTTATCTGTCAAATGTTCATTGTGGTCGGTTTCAGATGCTGCAGCTCTTTCATAATTCATAGTTTGAGTTCTTGTTTGTTCAGTATTAATTGTCAGCCTTGTAAATCCAAGCTGGACTGACTGGACATATCCTGACCAAGGAAAATCAAATTCTCACTTTGTGCAATAATCTACACCTGGCTTTTCTGCCTCCGTCCATAATAATATACATTATATAGACTAAATGTGTCTAAAATTAACGTTTATTTCCAATATAGTATAGCAAACTATTACATGATCAAAAAACAAATTAATTTTAGCAAAAAAAAGTGTCCGTTTTGAATGTCTGGGGTTGCCAGAAATGTGTGAGCCAAAAAAGGATGGGAACCACTGGCGTAAGGAATGGGGGAAAAAAAATTTGTAAGTGCAGATGCTTCTACAATGTGGAGGATTTAGCTGCTCTGTGTGACATGAAGCGTGTCGTTGGATTGCCACGGTCCCAATAAAAGTGTTTTACAATCCACATGACTGGGTGAAATTACCAGTGGGCATGGGCGAAATCAAATTACCAGCCTTTTCTACTGAATCTAATGCAGATTGGTCTTAAAATGGTTTTATGATGGAGAATTTCCACTGTGTACTAAAATTGGACACTCAAATGAGATGCAGATCATTTTTTGCATGTACATATATTAGAGCTGCACAATATATTGTTTGAGCATCGTCATCATGATGTACATGCGCGCAATAGCCACATCGCAGGTCCTGCAATGTAGGAGGGAAATGAACTCAATGTGTTCTCATCTAATTTCAACCTGGGTACCTGACACACACTGCACACAGCCATCCACCAATCACAATCATTCTTAATCAGTTTGCTAAAGCAGACCACGCCCCTGCACATGGAGTGAGTCACTGGTAACAACATTGAAAATGAGCAACGAACAAGAGAAAATCACCAAAAACGAAGACTTGGTGCCAAAAAGAAAAGTAACGCCAACTATCTGGAATTATTTCAGCTACAAGTAGGATGATATTAAAACACATGTTCTGTGTCGATAGTACCTTGCAAATGTTGCCACAACGAGAGGAAACAACTAATTTGTCTGACCATTTACATCAGCATCACACAGCTATGTCATATGACAATAGTATCCTTCTGAGACTCAGCAATGCATTTTTGTCCTCTGTAGTTGACAAGAGTTTCTTTAGCTTAATTTAAAAAAAAACAAAAAAACTGTCCACTGCTTAGGACATTTAATTAAATAAAAATAAAAATTACCTGAAAAACTGTGGCATCATGTGGTTTCCAATCAAGGTGATTATGTAATGTAAAAAAAAAACTAAAAACTTTTGCTTACTGGGTCTCAGGAGGTTAAATCGCAGGGTTAAAAAAAATCACAATGTCAGTTTTGTCCAGTATCGTGCAGCCCTAACAAATACAGGGTGGGGAAGCAAAATTTACAATATTTTGAGGCAGGGATTGAAAGACAGTGTATGACCAATTAGTTTACTGAAAGTCATGAGAATTTATTTGCCACAAGAAAACTGACATAATAGAAAATGTTTTTATTCTATGTGTCCTCCTTCTTTCTCAATAACTGCCTTCACACGCTTCCTGAAACTTGCGCAAGTGTTCCTCAAATATTGGGGTGACAACTTCTCCCATTCTTCTTTAATAGTATCTTCCAGACTTTCTCGTAATAGTTTTGCTCATAGTCATTCTCTTCTTTCCATTATAAACAGTCTTTATGGACACTCCAACTATTTTTGAAATCTCCTTTGGTGTGACGAGTGCATTCAGCAAATCACACACTCTTTGACGTTTGCTTTCCTGATTACTCATATAATAATAATAATAAAAAACTTTATTTGTATAGCACCTTTCATACAGAAATTGTAGCCCAAAGTGCTTCACATTGATTGAAAAAATACAATATTAAAATACATTAAGATTTGATTATACATCAAGAAATAAAATGAAAATAAAAATAAATATAAAAACAGCGCACATTAAAATATTTGATTATGCATAGAATTTTTGAAGTGAAATACAATAAAATAAAAATAAAAATAAAAGCAGCGCATATTAAAATATTTGATTATGCATAGAATTTTTGAGTGCAAGAAATAAGATGAAATTTGAAATACAATAAAATAAAAAAATAAAAACAGAAATACAATAAAATAAAATAAAAATAAAACCGCACATTCCTGGTTCCTGAATTGTGACCCCATTTTTATCTCCTTTCAATGGCTAATGAGAATAAAAATGTTTTTAATTTGGTTTTAAATATATTCAGTGAACTGGCTTCTCTAATGTCTTTTGGAATTGTATTCCATAACTTTGGTGCATAGTTAGTAAAGGCTGCGTCCCCCATTTTCTTTGTAATATTTCTGGGAGTTGCTAGTAACCCTGCGTTTGATGACCTCAGTGTTCTAGTTTGTACATAATTGATCAGTGAGTTTGCAATGTAACTTGGTCTGGTTCCATTTAGAGCTTTATACGTGAGGAGTAGTATCTTAAAATCAATTCTGTAGGTTACCGGTAGCCAGTGCAGGGAAACCAACACTGGAGTAATGTGCTCTCTCTTCTTGGTTTTGGTTAATAACCTAGCTGCAGAGTTCTGAATCAGCTGAAGTCTGTCTGTGGTGCTTTTTGGGAGACCTGTAAGGAGTGCATTACAGGAGTCCAGTCTGCTGGAGATAAAAGCATGGACCAGTTTTTCAGCATCCTTTTGATTTATAACTGGTATTACTTTGGCTATGTTTCTGAGGTGGAAGAATGACGTTTTAGTGACTTTCTTTATGTGGGACTTAAAGTTTAAGTCTGAGTCTATAATGACTCCCAGACTTGTCACTTTCGGTATGGGCAAAAGTTTCTGAAAAGGTATGGATAATAGTGTTAAGTATGATTATGACATCAATATATGTTTGGTTTGTAAATTTTGCTTCCCCACCCTGTATATATATATATATATATATATATATATATATATATATATATATATATATATATATATATATATATATATATATATATATGTATATTCAGGGATGTCAGATTTCTCCAGTGGTGGGTATTACAACGAACGTTAACTGCAGTAACGATGCCTCGACGCCGACAATGAAAAGGCCTATGTGGAGCTTCAGCTGTCTTTTCTGCTTTGTTTGCAACACGGTGTGGCAGACGAGTAGTGGTATGAGTAGGGTGAGTGGGACTTTGCATCAGAGTTCACTTAATATCAGCATCACTGTCCAGCCAAGCGGAGAGAAACAAGGAGTGAGAAGCCACTAAGCGTATTCATGGCCTTGTCAGAAAGCCTTTTAGGCAGACCATCCAGCATGAATGCAAAGCGGCTGCGGTCATAAAGTGGGTCTGATGTGAAATAAATGGCTGTCACTCTGCTTTTGGGATGAGAGAGGGCAAGAGAGAGAGAGAAGAAGCGCAGGGTCGGGCGAAGAGTAGGAAAAAAAAAAAAAAAAGACGAGACCAGAGAGAAAGTGGCACCCCATGAAGAAGAAGAAAACAGTGCGTTGGACAGGGCTGGGCGACACTTGACTGAGATGAAAGGGGATTTTGACAAATACATTTCTTTTCATCTCTTTCTTCTTTTTTTCACTTCTTTGCCGTTAACGTAGTTTTTATTCACCTCGGTTTTGGCTGACTTCTCCTCCACCTTCTTGCCATTTTGTATTTGATAACCTGTTGTGCAGTCTTCTTTTTTTCCAAACCCATAACGACCCAAACAACCACCACCAACTAAAAGCATCTACTCACATAAAATGTTTAATACCTGTTGATCCACTAATCTTATCAATACATATACTTAAAAAAAACAACTTTATACTCAAATTTTTATACTTTTAAGAACGTTTATTTCTACCTGCCTTTTCTTTTGCACTGGTGTGTTGCATATTGCTGCTGTAAACTGTTAAATTTCCCCATGGTGGGATCAATAAAGTCTTATCTTATCTTATCTTTTTTTTGGTAATTTATATTTTATAAATTTTAAAAGAACAACAAAATGAAAACACAACAACTTGAATATGTCTGGGTAGCACAGTCTTACCAATTATTTTGCTTATATAATGTCCATTTTTTCCCACTTTTTGTTCATTTGTGGTTCTTGTAGTCTCAATCTGTGTGTCAGTTTTTCCATTAGAAATATGTCCTCGATCATATTTCTCCATTGATCCTTTGATGGCACGTTCATCTTCCCCCTATTCCTTGTTATACATTTTTTTTGCAGCTATCAGCATCACCTTTACCAAACATTTATCGTATTCACGTATAGTGCCATCACCAAAGTTGCACAAATAAAGAATTTCAGGTTTCTTTGGAAATGTGTACCCTAATACTTGACATAGGACATTGTGGATCATTTCCCAATATTCCGAAAGTTTTGAACATTTCCAAAAAACATGAGAATGGTCAACATCCATCTCCCCGCATTCTCTCCAACATTCCTGATGTCTCTGTAACTGTTTACTTTTAAACTTGGGTGTAATAAAAAATTTGTCTTATCTTATCTTAAATAATTGCTGTAAAATGCAGTTTGTCATCTTTTTGTCAGATATGACCCATTTGATACGTTCAAATGTTTTGGGAAATTTCCCCATTGTGGGATAAATAAAGTCTTATCTTATCTTATCTTATCTTATGTTCAGAGGCTCCTTAGTTACCGTGGAAACACCGTCATCTTCTACAGCATTGATTCACCAGTAAAAGTTTGACAAATGGCAGTGACTGGAGACACTTGTTTTTATGTTCAGTTAATGATATATTTGACAGAAAAAGTCCCTTTGTTCTAATTTTTTTCTGTTTTGATATAATAACCCTTGAATGTACTCTGAGCTTTTATAAACAAATACATAATCAGTAAATTAAATATAGAAAAATACATAATCTTTACTGAAAAATACAAAAATACAGAAGATAATATTAATAAATAATGATGATAAATGACTTAAGAGGAGGATAAAAAGAGAGGAAAAATTCATTTGGGAGCTGCCACTAAAGTAGTACTGGGTCTTTAGGGGTTAAATTGATGGGAAATAAAAAAAACAACAACAACAACTTGGCTTTGAGTTGCTTTTTCTTCATCCATAAAAGACAATAGAGAGATGAAATGTTTAACTTGCTCAGCAGGAGCCCTTAAAACAAATCATTTTAGCAGTTAATATAATTAGCCTTTATAAGAAAACCTCTGCTATTTCAGTTCTATTGTACAGTAAAACACACTCTTGTATTCCCTCTTGGCCGTGCTTCACTACTTATTTCGAGATGAAACTCTTCAAGTGTTTCTGGAGAGTCAGGTTTTAACCTCTGCACCATCTGTGAGTACATCTGTTCCCTCATCCGCCTCTCCTCCTGTCTTTCATCTATTTCTCATCCATCTTTTCCTCCCTCCCCAGTTTGACCACTCATTTGTGGAGGTCCACCGGGTGCGCAAGTTTCGCTTCCAGCCGCGACACTATGAGTTGCTTTCACTGGAAGACTTGAGCGAACCTCCAAAGAAGGCAAGTTTCAGGCCCATATGCTCCGGCCCCACAGGATGCAACTATGGCTCCGCCTACAGCAGCTGGAACTGCGACGGGGAGATCCTGCCTCATGCTGCCATCCAAGTCAGGTACGCTACAATGACCGCTATGCACACATTAGGATTTTTACGCAGCAGCTCGGATTTTCTGCACCATACACTCAAAAAAATAATCAGTTGTACTTGACAATGTTTTGTCAAGTGGTTCCACAAAACTTTAAGACAATATTAATTAACAACTTTTTTGTACAATTTACTGAATAGAGTAAAATATATTGTAAAAGAGTACATTAAATAACTTCAACTCAAAAAAGGTTACTTACTTTTTACGTATTTAGACTACATTACACAAATGTGATATGGTTGAGTATAATAATGTAATTCCAACACATAAAAGCAATGCAAAGAATGAATGAATGAATGAATGAATGAATGGTTTATTTTTGGTTTGTACAGTAATCACCACACACAGTACAACAACCACAATAAACACAAAAAACAAAAAAAGGAATTGACCAGAAGCAGAAGCTTATTTTGTGCCTCTTTTCCACCCGACACACCACTTGCATTAATTTAAATGTGTACATCATTGAGCATTGTCATTATAACAAACAAATTAATAACAAAACAAAAACACATCTACCATCTCCACTTAATATTCCTGAATGATCTTATACTAAAGGCGTTTTTTAAACTTTATCAGAGAAATGAACAACTTAAATTCATCATCAAGCCCATCACATAATTTCACATCCACAACCCAAATACATCTGGACTTCACATTTGTCTTCACTTTAGTACATTCAAAAATATAAAAACCTCTTAAATTATAGTTACTGTCTCTTAATTTAAAGTACTCTTAATGGTATTTGGAACAATATTATTTTTTACTTTATAAATCATCTCTAATATTTTAATATATACAATATCCAGCAATTTTAAGGTATTAAGTTGAATAAATAAACTATTAGTTGCTTCAAAATATTCTACTTTATTAATTATTCTAATAGCACTTTTTTTTATTTTACTAATGTATCTATACTAGTTTTTCCTGCATTCCCCCATATTTCTGCACATTATGCTAAGTAGGGCAGAACCAAAGAACAGTATATCATGTATAGGCTGTTTTTATTTCGTATGTCCCTTGTTTTATACAAAAGATATTAAGGAGAAGTGACTTTATGCCATTTAGTTCGTTATAATTAACTGAGCTTAGTTTGTCTAATTTGAAATTCCTAATGATGTTAAATAGAAAAATAAAAAAAATTCAGAATTCAACAGTTTTATTGAGTTTAACTTCAATGTTGAGAAACATTCAAAAATGTGTCGTGAACAATTTAACAGACATAAAAGTGTACCTGCTAAACCAGTGGTTCCCAACCATTTTTGTCCCCTGACCCCGTTTTAATGTCACAAATTTCTGGTGACCCCAGACATTCAAAACTGAGACTTTTTTGGGTTTTTTTGCTAAAATTATTTTGGTTTTGATCATGTAATAGTTTGCAATACTATGTTACAAATAAATATTGATTTTAGAGGACATTTAGTCTATATAATGTATATTATTATGGACGGAGGCAGAAAAGCCAGGTGTAGATTACTGCATAAAGGGAGAGTTTGATTTTCCTTGGTCAGGATATGTACAGTCAGTCCAGCTTGGATTTACAAGGTTGACAATTAATACTGAACAAACAAGAACTCAAACTATGAATTATGAAAGAGCTGCAGCATCTGAAACTGACCACAATGAACATTTGAAAGATAAACAGTACCACAGTGCTTCAGTTTCAGCTTCACAGTTTGTCATGTCTGTTATGTATTGGGATTGTCTCTGTCAACTCTCCATATATTTTTTATTAGTATGTTATTATTAATTTTTTTTTATCAATTACTAGAAATTTTAGGCAACCCCATTTGAATTCCAGGTGACCCCACGTAGGGTTCCGACCCAGTACATAAGGCACCTGTTTTTAATACACTCTGAAGGATAAACAAAAGACATCAGTGAAATTGTTCATTGCCACTTGGACGTATTAGTTTCAACCACAGCAGGGGCATGTCTAATGAGGATTTGTCTTCACCTTAAACACCATGAGTTTTGAACTTGCGCAGTTAAACAGAAAGGAAGTTCCAGAGGACAAATGAGCAGCTGTCAAACCACAGCTAAATCTACACAAAAAAAAAACAAATCAACACAGGTCACACTGGAGGCAGCTGAACACAGACTGAACAGGAGTTCTTGGATTTATTCCCACCAGTTTTATTTTGACTTGGATTTTGTTTGACAGGTGCTTTGGATCAAGTTCCATCAGAATCTTTTGTATGAATTTAGAAGTGTTTATTTATGTGTTTAATAGGATCCCCATTAGCTTCCACTGTGGTGGTAGATCGTCTTCCTGGGGTCCCGAATGAAAAGACTATAATTCAAATACACTACATACAGGGTGGGGAAGCAAAATTTACACTGAACATTTAGTTGTTTTTTCTCAGCAGGCACTACGTCAATTGTTTTGAAACCAAACATATATTGATGTCATTATCATACCAAACACTATTATCCATACCTTTTCAGAAACTTTTGCCCATATGAGTAATCAGGAAAGCAAACGTCAAAGAGTGTGTGATTTGCTGAATGCACTCGTCACACCAAAGGAGATTTCAAAAATAGTTGGAGTGTCCATAAAGACTGTTTATAATGTAAAGAAGAGAATGACTATGAGCAAAACTATTACGAGAAAGTCTGGAAGATACTATTAAAGAAGAATGGGAGAAGTTGTCACCTGAATATTTGAGGATTCTGTTGGGTTTCTGTAGAATTGACTTAGAGTCTGGTTTTGACCAACTCGATATATAAAATGTCAAGAGATAACTTTCTTGTGATCTGGCGCTATATAAATAAAATTTGATTGATTGAGTGATTTAATTGGTTTCCCCTGTAAGTCGCTTTGGAAAAAAGCGTCTGCCAAATGCGTAAACATAAACATAAACATAAACATTTGAGGAACACTTGCGCAAGTTTCAGGAAGCGTGTGAAGGCAGTTATTGAGAAAGAAGGAGGACACATAGAATAAAAATATTTTCTATTATGTAGATTTTCTTGTGGCAAATAAATTCTCATGACTTTCAATAAACTAACTGGTCATACACTGTCTTTCAATCCCTGCCTCAAAATATTGTACATTTTGCTTCCCCACCCTGTATACAATGCAAAAAACATACAATTACAGATTGAATTTCACTCAGAAACTTTGTATAAGGAAAAAAGGGTCATACAATTCATTTGACTGCTCATCTATAAAACATTACGTTAACTTCAGTGTGCTTTAGGTCTGATGGATAGCTCAGGTTCAGGTCTTAGATGATGCCAAAAAGGAGAGCACAGGCATTACCAGTGTCTTGGAGTTCCTGAGGCACTGTCACTGCTTCAGCTGTGATCCACACAGCATTGAAAGAGAACAGCCGAGTTCAGCTTTTGAACACTACATGGGGGTCTAAGGATGCCATTCTAAAGGGACAAACTCTTTTTTTTTTCACCAGGGCTGTCCATTGTAGGTAACAGCTGCATTAACACAACTTAGAATCCGCATGTAAACTTGACTTTGCAGGTTTTCACTTTCAGACAAAGCAAGGGACTTGATTTAATATAAAAAACTTGACTTTTTTCAGTCATTTAAATGTAATACTCCTGATTATAGGTGACATTTCATTTTTTTAGTGTATCAACAAACTTGGAATAATCGAACACTGACAACACCAACAAAATGCATCATTATTTACATGAAATATATGATTTTTTAACCTAGGAAAAGTGGAAAAACCATGCTGCAGACAGACACGGCTCAATCAGTTTACTGTGCTGGCTTGTTTTCAGTTTTATGAAACTTTTGACAAAAAATTACAAATTTTGAAACTATAAAGGCAGGAATGATCCCTCTTTACATAGACGGGGACTGGCAAATGATTCTGAATCAGTGCACACAATAAGAGAGAAACAGTGTAATGAGAAAAGGATTGAAATACTTCCAGGGCTCTTTCCTGTGCAAATGTGTTGGTATTTACAATAAAGACTTCCTTTTGGGTTCCACTGCATTAATCTCCAGTTTAAATTTCCCTCAGTGAGTTTGAATATGAGGAGTTAAATATGTTTATATAGAGCTGTGAAAAAATCACATACAAGAAGTTTAGTCCATGATAAGACGGAAACTCTGTTGTCAGTTGGTCAGATGGTCCACCACATTGGTTCACCAGAATTTTAAAAGATTACCATAAAAGGTACCATAACTGACATTCACTTTCCTTAAGCCTAACCTCCCTGTCTTCTAGCACTGCAAATAAAATGTCACAATTATATAACTGGTCCTTAAATCTGTGATTATTGTTAGTATTTTACTGTAACATGATGACAGTGGATATACTCATCATCAACCCTTTATCGAACACCATCAGCATTCACAATAGTCCTACACCTGTAATGAGACTAGTACAAAGGCTGAACCCAAATGCAAGACCAGAACACAGATGACCAATTGAGAGTGTTTATTAAACACAATCACGGTAGTAAAAACACAGCACAAAATTGTTAACACGTCTATGAAGGCGTGTGATACTGGACTCTTCGTCCGGGCTGTGAGCGGAGAATATGGATGGTCAGCACGGCCGAGCCGGAGGATTCCCGTCAACACCCCGACTAGGGCAAAACAGAGGATAGTCAAAAAACAAGCCAGGTCATACACAGGAGGGCAATACAGGAGGCAACAGGACATGAGGGAAAGGCTACTCACGGTCAAGGTCCAGGCGAGGGTCGAAACACAAGGTAACACGTTGGAGGCTGAGGTAGACAGGGAATAGGCAGAAACAGAAGTCGATGTACGAACCAGGTCAGAACCAGACGAGCAGGCAGACAAGGAACAGGCAGGATCGGTGGTCGGAAGGCAAAAACGGGTCAAGAACGGGCAGACAGACTGACAGGTATCCAAAAACGCTGGTAAGTGAGCACACAAAGGTAGAACACAAACTGGCAAAGGAACAGGGGAAAACACAGGGTTTAAATACACAAGAGGGCGGGAAGACAATTGGACACAGGTGGAGATAATCAGGGAGGAGTCAGGTAATCAGGAGCAGGTGAAACAATCAAGGAGGGGAAGTAAAAACACCAGACATGACACAAGAGGGAAACTTAACAAAATAAAACAGGAAATGACAGAGAAAACAGAAAAGACAGACACAGTCTGGGAGCAGACATGACAACACCTACAAGACTGTAGACAGATGAGGTCCTTCCCCTTCTGCCTGTGACCCATGGGACCATATTTGGGAGAAAAAAGTGTATTACAGTCCATGGTGATAGATTAATCATTTTTTGATCCTGTTTAAATTATGCTATCATTTGCATGATGATGTTTCATAGAAAATCAAGAAAGTCTCAGTTTGTTGTAAAACTGTTGAATTATCAACATGTGAAAATTCATTCATAGAAAAACGACACACCTGAAAGCTGCAGTGATGATGTCATTGTAACTGTCTCCCTCCACAATCCACAGTCAGAGGGTGTCTCTGCATGTTACTTAACTATCGTTACCACAGACTTTCTTTGCAATTTTTATTACTTTTTTTTCATGGCATGATTCACAGGGAATCAAAAAATTACATGTCTCTCACCAATGGCTGCTGTTCATATCTTTTCCAGGGCCAGAGCAAAACTTTTGGGATTTGTCTCTATAGCCTGAGTTGTATTTTAAAGTATAGACAGACCGCACAGCTCATGTGAATGACATTACAAAATGTGTTACCCCACCCTCCGAAGGGGAGGCAAGGGGGACTGTTTTTGGTTCTGTTTGTTTCTTTGTTTGTTCATTTTTATTTTTTTTTTATTTTTATTCAACCTTTATTTAACCAGGAAACAAGATCCCATTGAGATTAAGAACCTCTTTTCCAAGGGAGTCCTGGCCCAGAGGCAGCATGAAATACAACACACTGTTACAACATGCAGTAAATTACAGGACAAGTCAAACTATGAAAAACAAGTGCAAGTCACTGAGTTTGGATTTAAAAGCAATCACGAAGATCAATTCAGTCAGTTTCCAGTCTTTTAGCAACATATTCCATGTGCAAGGAGTGGAGTAGATAAATGCCCTTTTACTCAGTTCTGTACGAGCGAATGGCACAAAAAGGAACAAATGATCATTTGACAGACAATAACAATCAGCACTCTAGCAGCAAAACTATTGGTTTAGTTCATACCAAATTGGGTTTATAGATTGTAAGTGATCCAAAACTGATCTGATTACATTTTGGGAACAGTAGGTCAAAGTTACATTTTTTTATGAATTTTTAAAATCTTTTTTTTCCCCCCATTTACTTATAATGGGCAACATTTCAAATGTCTGTAGCAGCAAAACTATTGGTTGAATTCACACCAAATCAGGTTTATAGACTGCTAGTTACCCAGAATAGATGTCATTACATTTTGGGAAAAGAAGGTCAAAATTCAATTTTTTTATGAATTTTCTGAATATTTTTTTCCCCATTTACTTACAATGGGCAAAATTTAAAATGTCTAGATAAAAACATCAATTTTGTTTCAATTTACTTCAGACTTGGCACATATATAGAGGCAATTCATATGCTGACATCAGCACATGCATAGACATGATGACATCAGCTGGATCGATGCCAAAATAAGCTACAATATGTGCGAGGGGTGGAGTTTTTGTACCTGGAACCACGTGTTAAATGTTGGTATATTAACTGTCAGCTCCAAAGAGACACAGTTTCTCTTGAATCTGAATCCTACTAAAAAAGAACGTCCAATTTGACCAGACAGAAATGAGACAGTGGCATAAGTAGAAATACCAGGGGAGGACACAACTACCCAGCATCAAAAAAATATACTTTGTCCTGTCTCACTACCCGATATCTCGTTTGTGCATTCAGTCCGTCCATCCGTTCATTCATTTATTTTCTGAACCGTTTTGTTCATGAGAGGATCGCAGAGGTCCTGAAGCTGATCCAATACTACTAATGGGTAAAGGTGGAATACATGCAGGGTGTGTCACCAGTCACAAATACAACCATGGTAGCATTAATTTCAATAATATCAGTAATATACAGTTAAGGCACCTGTGCTATTTATTAGACACATAGTATTGTTAAGTTTCAAAAGAATGACTCCATTAAAAAACAATAGATGTATTAAATAATTGTTTACTTCTACAATTTAGCACAATAAAATCCATTCATAACTGTCACCGGTCTTCATGTTTTCTGCATTGAATTTCAGATCGCTCCCTATGATGGTGATTAGTGTTTGCTACTGAACCACATTAAAATCAGCTGATGTTTGCAAATGAATCTGAAGCTGGAAGTGTAATGTAGTGTTCCATATCAGCCAGGGTGGCAGATTGTTCGTTAGCAGAGTTACAGCACTATTTTTGGTGTCGCCCTCAGGATTTGCTCTTGAGAAAATTTTAGATAATTATCACTATCCCCAAAGTTGATTTCAGCTTTGCGCCCCTTGGTCAACAGTATCATTAGTGTTGCGATTGTCCATCAGTCCTCGGTCAGAAAACTCTTTCGACTGTTCCCTGATGGACAATCTTGGCATCGCAAAGAAATTAGCCCCCCCTCATTATTCTGTTCCTGTCCGCACTTCAGATTCCCCCACTATCAGATCAGTATACGGCCGGTGTGCCACTGCTTGACGCATCATTTATTTCATGCTCCATTGTACTTTGCCAATGATGCATGGCGCTGTAATGTTGCTAATTTAACGGCCCTCCCCATGTTAAAAGTCTACTCCCCTTTAATTAAAGCAGAAGTCCGTCCTTTTATTGCCTCTTCCTCTCCGCTAATCGTTCTTGGAGTGAGCCAGCCAGAGTGCTGCTCGGATAATTAATGGTAATAGCCCAGGCGAAACGGAAAGAAAGTAGCAAAGAAAGAAAGAATGAGTGAGGAGTTTTGCTTTAAGAAGTGAGGATGGACATTTGGGAATTAATGGTGCCAAAATGACTGAAGCACCAAACAGTTGACAACAAGTGGGTTCCGTACTTGAAATTACAGGCCCACTTACCTCAAAGACACTATTTCCCGTATGCCGATCGGGTCTTTTTTAGCATAATTCATGGTTAAATAACATTCTGTAAATAATTATATTCAGGATTTAAAATTGAAAAGTTAATTGCTTTTCCATCCTGTCATTTGGGGTAAAGGCAGTGAATAAATCACAGTCATTAAAGGCAGTAATTGTGGTATTGTAGCCATACTGTATGTAAAATTATAAAAGCCGTCTTACACGCTTACCTGTTTTTTTCACTGCTAATACACTTTGACCTCTTATGCATCTAGGACAGGATGGGGTAGCAATGCACTGGGCTACAGTTTTTTTCAGAGGTTAAATATGCTAAATTTTACATATATTTATAATAAAATGAATTGGAAAACAAATGACAAAAATGTTGGTTAGAGGATGTTCTCAATGTAAGTCTTATTGCACATACAGTACATTGGTTTATGTACATTTACATTTATGCATTTGGCAGACGCTTTTTTCCAAAGCGACTTACAGGGGAAAAACCAAAAATAAAAGAAAAATACAAGAATAGATTAAAGACATAAAACCGCTGTACAATTAAAACAGTGTCGTACAGAAGAATAAAAAAGCAAAATTGTAGACTAAAATACAAGAATAGATTAAAAAGACATAAAAACAGCTGTACAATTAAAAACAGTGAAATAAAAATACCAAGTAAAACAACAGAATAAGGCAAGGCAAGGCAAGTTTATTTGTATAGCACATTTCAGCAACAAGGCAATTCAAGGTGCTTCACACAGGACATTGAAATAAAAGAAACAAAAAGAAAGACATTTAAAACATTATAAAAGAAACATATAAAAGGTGATTAAAACAGCAAGTAAGAAAACAACACATAAAATAAATAAATAAATAAATAAATAAAATAGAATAAAATAAAAATAAAAATAAAAACACACATTTTAAAGTAAAAGTTGCAGTGCAGAGTTTCAAAGAGAATATGAAATTTAAAAAGTCAAAAGCCTTTTAGTCAAAGGCAGCAGTGAACAGGTGAATCTTTAACCTGGACTTAAAAGAACTCAGACTCTCAGCAGACCTGATATTTTCTGGTAGTTTGTTCCAGATATATGGAGCATAGAAACTGAACGCTGATTCTCCATGTTTAGTTCTGACTTTGGGAACACAGAGCAGACCTGCACCAGATGACCTGAGTGGTCTGGATGGTTCATACTGGACTAGAAGGTCTCTGATGTATTTTGGGCCTAAACCATTCAGTGCTTTATATGCTAGTAAGAGAATTTTGAAGTCTATTCTCTGAGAGACAGGGAATAAACATAATAATACATTTAAAATAGAATGTTTGAAATGGAATGTTACATCTATACAACAGAGTTAGAAATCTTGAAAAGTGAATGTATTGTAATGTGCAGACAGTGTTTTGAAGTAGATCTTATAACTCTGACACAAATATTCCTTTTGAGTAAAACCTGTTATCTCATTAATTCTCAGAATTTCACATTTTGACCCAAGACTGTATCTTGGAAACTACAGCCAACCAGCATTTATGACTTAATTATTCTTTGTTCACAACTCAAACTCTGTAAAGTTTCACTACTTTTATTCTGCAGACATTTGATTGGTGCAGTGGTGCAGTGGTTTGCACTGTTGTCTCACAGTAAGAAGGTCCTGGGTTCGATTCCAATACCGGGGACCTTTCTGTGTGGGTTCTGTTTGGGTACTCCGGCTTCCACCCACCATCCAAAGACATGCACTAATACGTAACCCATGTGACCTGAACCATCTCACCTGGTTACGGCACCCTAGATGCGTTACAAATAGGTTAACTGGTCAACCTAAAATTGCCCATAGGTGTGAATGTGAAAGGGATTGGTTGTTTGTCTTTATATAAAACAACAGAAATGAAACAGATGTGATTGAGTTTAAGGAATGAGAAGTTGAAAATACATGTTCTACCATTTTTAAATACAGATTAGGGATACGTAATGATGGTTAATTTCATTTAAAATGTATTCCAGATGGATTAAGTGATTCAACAACCAGTAAAACGTTAAACCCAACCCGTCCACTTAAGTACTGTGTCAGTTTATGGAACTAGAACTGAGTTTGTGAATGTACATGAACTGTACCACAGTTTCTGTTACTGCTCCCTCATACATCATCAACCTGATTTGAATAAATTACCCTGAAATTTGAGGTGTGGTGGAAATGCAATTACCAGGAACTCTTTTACCCCAAATAACTTCCTGGTAATACAGTTCCTGGGCTTTTGGTGGAAAAGGGCCTTATATATGTCAGCCCTGTGATGAGCTGGTGACATGTCCAGGGTGAACCTCGCCTTGACCCATTAGTATCTGGGATAGGCTCCAGCACCCCCCACAACCCTAGTGGGGATAAAGCGGTTCAGAAGATGACTGACTGACATTTTATTTGTAGACTAGTGATATAAATGATACTGATATCAGATCATGTGTTCAAGCGTCTACATGTGTTTTAAGGTAACACAGTTTAACAGGAGGAACGGTGCAGCTTCTCAGCGGGCTTTCTTCTGTCTCTCACTAATTGGTGTGTTTTCACACCGTAGCGAATTCAGTCAACTACAGAGGAAAATGAAACCAGCAATGAAGATTTAATACCTAAAATACATCATCAGTGGAATTGGCTTGCGTTCTTGAGATGCCACTCAAAACATTGCAATCCTAATTATCAACTAGCCTCAAAGAACACCCTGTGCAGTCGGAAGAGTCAGTGAAATACACCTGTACAAGAGCACACACCCCTGATATTTACTACTGGAAGCCTGATTTCTTATATTGCGTTATCTGGTCTCTGTGGGCTGTGTGTGATCAGTGCTACAGTTTATCTTTATTAAACACAAACCCAGCAAGACAGAAACAGCAGATCTTTACCTCAGCAGGACACTCTATTCAGAGACTGTCATACTCATATCGGTCCACCAAGAAACAATGACAGATAAAGTTATCCTCAGACAGCACGACAGTAAATTCTCCATCAGTCCTTAAAGAAGTCACACATATACATATAATGTACATGTAGCATAGGCTAAAGGAAATGACGCTGTAAAATGAAATTCAATGTCCACTCAAAAAACCTAAACTATTACTTAACCTCCTGAGACCCAGCAATGCATTTTTTTTTCCTCTGTAGGGGCCAAAAGTTTCACCGTTTTACTTTTTTTTAAAAATGCTGTCCGTTGCAAAGGACATTCTATAAATAAATGAAAAATAAATAATAATAAAAAATGTATCTGAAAAAACTGTTGTATTATGCAGTTTCCAATCAAGACAATTGTTTAATGTAAAAAAGCCAAAACTTTCCCTTTCCTGGGTCTCAGGAGGTTAATTCACAACATAAATAAGTATGATTCTGGCCCTAAAATATATGTTGATAACCAAGTGTTAAATATTTCCTATCCTGTTTCAGTTATATGTAACGTTATACTGCATATCTATCATATTGTATGCCACCATATCGCTGAAGGATGTGAAGATATGACTTTTTTAGTCCTAGTCGGAGTCACCCAGCTGTAGATGAAGATCAGGTTCTATAATGTGTGTGTCAGTGAAGTGCGTCATTTCCTTTTGTATTACAACATCTGTTCCAGGCAGCTCTTTAAAGGACTGTATACTTTACACGCCACAAAGATTGCCTTGCTTTCAAGTTCGCGTGTCAAGTCTACACCCGGGTGCCGTTCCACTGCTTTTACATCTGCCACATGGACAGTAAAGTCTCATTGAAATGACCATAATCATTAAGTTGATGGTTTGTTATTCAGGCTAAATGATGCGTTTTGTGTGTGTGTGTGTGTGTGTGCGTGTGTGTGTGCACTCTTCCTCTCTGCAGTGTCCAGTGCCAGTTGATCAGGCTCTTTGCCCGAGGAATCGAGGAGCAGCAGCAGCAGTTTGTGTTTGAAGACCCTTGGACACTGTGAGCCTGTCATGCAGCGGTCAGTGGACTAAAAGCTGGACGGGACATTCATCTGCTACAAACCAAAACACTGACTTTTTGGAGCAGGGAAACAAGCCCTTATTAGCGTGACTCAAAGATACTTAGCATATTTACACAAATTAAGCCCTCTCAATGCACCTGGAGTGATCGAATAAACCTGAAATGTGTCTTTAAACTCCAAAAAGAGGATACCACCAAACAGAAGACCATGAAATTCAGTTATCTCAGGCCTTTTGTAGCTGCTAATGTGATGCAGCTTGAACTAAACTGAAATATGACATGCTGCTGTGGCTAGTGCTGTGACGTCCAAACACAGGTTTGTGGGTTTTTTTCTCCATACTTTTAGGAAAAATATTTATATTCAGAGCATCTCAAGAAGCTTGTGAGTTCACATAGCAGACAAACAGTGAAGCAGACTGAGCAGGACTCAGCCAACCGTCCACTGAATGCTTTTATACAGCCATGAAGGACAACGCAAATAGGATTTTTCCCTACACAGCAAATGGAGACACTGAAAGAGATACTACTTTGTACGGGGGATGAAGGACAGCTCTACTGATAACTGAAAGGACTGCCACCGCTGAAAGCTCATGCGCAATCTGATCCCCCCTTTTTTTTGGAGGAAACTGACATTTTACAAAAATAAAGAAGTTTTTTCATCTGTGACCCAGGTGAAAGTAGATATGAGCCAGGGGCACTAATGAAAAGAGCTGAATACTCTGCTAATACACTAACAGGGCCCCGGTGGCTTCTGGGTAATAAGGCAAAGTGGTTGCTAAGTGATCTGGTGTGTCTCAGCACTGCTGCGCTGCACCTGTGGCTCTGAGCTTTGTTCCTTCCCTCAGCTGAAAACTAATGACAGTTCAATCATCACCTGGGATTAACCAGAATTATACATTGTTAACATTATTAGGGATAATCTATTGTACAGTTCTGAAATTAGCCTCGTTTAGCTCTTTTGTATGCTAGGTCAAGCAGGGCTTGGTGTCTCTGGAGGAAGGTCACAGGAGAGGAAGCAGTGTTTATTTTGGGGCTGTTTTTGCCATCTGTGTATTAGAGCACATACACTTTAATCAAACATTAGATAATGCATATGCAGGGTTAAGTCTTTCACTTCCACCAATCCCTTTAGGGACATTTAATCATTTAAGTGTGTGTGTGTTAATGTGTATGTGAAGGTGCCAATGTGATGAAAATCTCTTTCACAATTACCCTCTTGACTGCGTTTCTGCAGATGCTCACTTACTCCAGCCAACGCGCCGCTATAGCACCTATGCACAAACTCAGACACGCTTTTTGTAGCTTCCTATAAAACTATTTCTCATTTTCAGTTTCCTGCCTCACAAACACACACACACACACACGCACTTTAACATTTCACACCATAAAAGCCTGCTCTTCTCTTTGAATGTGGTCCAACTCTTAAAGGTGGCTCTCACGGTCCACTAGCTGTTTGTTCTGTGTGTGTGAGCTCAAAAAAATGTGGTGTTTGTACACAGCCCTGGCTCTGGAGATGAGGAAAAACAAACTGGCACCCAGTCAGCTACAGGGGGCGTTCATGCATCAGACAAAGGGGGTCTGAACGTGGGAGCAGGAAGGGAGGGGTATTCAGCTTGACTTCAGATACCAACAGTCCTTCTCAGGAATGGCCTATTCCATCTTTAATACTGATTCCGTTCTTAGTTTTGTCCTTTAAAGCAGTGTTTCCCAACCTTTTTGAGCCATGGCACATATTTTACATCAGAAAAATCACAAGGCAGACCACCAAACAAAAATGTCACAAAAAGTATATTTATTGAAGTATAATGCAAATCTAGTCTCAATTTACCTCCTCGGTGTGAAACCTGGGCCTGTTTAGCTGAACACAGTGGAACTGAAGAAAGACATACACGAATCTTCCTCAACAGCTCTGAGTCTCTCTCTTTTTTCTGGGGGGCGGGGGGGGGGGATGAGCACATGCGACACTGTCACAGAATGTTTGGAACAAGAAAACTGAGAGGGGTGGATTAGCAACCCCTTGGACGGACCCCCTAGATTGAGGTCTGGTATATAATAGTATGGGAGGCATATCTCCCCCTCCCCGACCTGATACCTGGGGTTCGTGGGTAACTCGCTGATCACATCATGAGTGAGGGGGGTTTTATCAACAGAACGCACCGCATCGGGGCCGGTTCACTTTCGCTTTTATTTTGCAAAGGGAAACAGGAGACTGTTGTTGTAGGGTGGATCACTGGTGTGTGCAGTCGTATGTATCTATAACACACTGCTCTTACAGTACCAGTCAGGTGAAACTGGATAATTTTCCACGGCACATATGATGATTTCTCACAGCACACTGGTTGGGAAACAATGCTTTAAAGTTTTTAAACTCACACTCACACTTAAATGAATAAGAAAAACTGGTGCAATCAGAAGAGTTACCAGAAAAGTGAGAGATTCTAGTGCCTATCGTGATTACAAATGCAGTATAAATGTCAGCATGTATATGTACTTTATTTGCTGAATAAACTTTTGAAAATTGCAGTTCTTTTTCTGTCTTTTGCATAATCCTGACATGCCTAATGCCTGCGATGTTTGATTTTCTTCTTTACCTCCTCCCACACACACACACTCACTGTCATACATGCACCCAAAGGTCAGCGCTCCTTTGCTCTGGCTTTCTCAATCTCCCACTCTTTCTCTTTCTCCCTGTATGAGTGGAATTTAATAGGGTTCTGTGATGTGAGTGAGATGTTTCATTAAAGAACATCAGACATCAAAGGTCTCTGCTGAGATGGAGTGGTATTTCAAGCTGTGCTCATTCTGCACAGCCTGGGTCTTGTTTCCCTTTCAACACAGCAATCCTTTTCCGAAGTGTCGGAGAGCAAAAACAATGGTAATCTCAATTTGGCGGCTGTAATCATTAAAAATTTCTTTCATGGATCAATTGTAGCAAAATGGTGCCAAAATGTCCTAGAGCCGTCCTCATCAAAATACTGCACATGCTTGGTGCTGATCATGATTCATGCTTTTGCAATCGAGCAGGAAAGAAAAAAACATGGCCTTGTGCTTAAAATAGCTGCACACCACTTCACAAAGTCAAGAGATAAACTACAGATATTTTGTAGGTTTTGACTCTTACCTTATTCTAAACCCACCCAGCCTTTGTTACCATTGGCAGACCATTCATAGGTACCATTAGAACAATAGAACATTCACATCCAAGAATGTATGGAGCAGCTGTAACTTACTTAGCCCTGTCTGTTTCTGCACTGTTTAGTGTTTCCTGCACTGTTTTTTTAATATTATAAAATCAATAGTGAGCCAAAGTCCCATTGTGTCCAACGGGACCTGACTTCTGAAAAAAATAAACGGCGGCGAGAGACTTTTTTTTTTTTTTATCCCCTTTGCCACCGTCTACACATATGATGTTCGTCTATATCAGGGGTGTCAAACATGCAGCCCGGGGGCCAAAACAGGCTCGCCAAAGGGTCCACTCCGGCCCATGGGATGGATTTATGAAATGAACAAATTACACTGAAGATATTAACAATCAATCATTTTAGTTTAGTCAGCCATATAAAGCCCTACTTTTGTCTCATTTCGGCCGGATTAGTAAAATATTACCATAATAACCTACAAATAATAACTCCAAATTTTCCCTCTAGTGTAAAAGTATAATATTAGTGGAATAATAGTGATAAAATTGCACCTTTTTTTTCTCCAGAATTTTGAGGTTGTTATTATTTTTAACATTTTTTGAAGAATAAGTTGTAGATGCACACATTTTCATCATGTAATTTGACTTTTTTTAACTGTTATTATTTTATTGGTCTGGTATAAAAGATCATTTTTACAAGAAAGTCATTGTTTATGGCAAAGACAGTAAAGATGCAGAATAAGGTCGGCTACATTTTTTGTTTATTTATTTAGTTGCAGGACAGTGTGTATTAGCAATAGTTGCGAAGAACAAGATGCATGGACCAGATTTAGCAGAGACGCTCATTTCCATCTGTGGTACTGGACCAGGGGTGTCAGATTGATTTTAGTTCAGGGGCTACATACAGTCTAATATAATTTCACGAGGGCCAGATCAATAAAATAATAACAGTTAAAAAAGTCAAATTACATGATGAAAATGTGTGCATCTACAACTTATTCTTTAAAAAATGTAAATAACAATAACAACCTGAAAATTCTGGAGAATAATAGGTGCAGTTTTATCAATATTATTCCTCTAATATGATACCTTTACACTAGAGGGAAAATTTGGAGTTATTATTAGGTTATTATGGTAATATTTTACTAATTCGGCCCACTTGAGACAAAAGTAGGGCTTTATATGGCCCCCTAAACTAAAATGATTGACTGTTAATATCTTCAGTGTAATTTGTTCATTTCACAAATCCATCCCACAGACTGGATTGGACCCTCTGGGGGGGCCGGTCTTGACCCCCAGGCTGAATGTTTGACACCCCTGTCCTGGACAAACGACCAACATAATAAAACATCACATAGATTATGAAGTACTAATATACTGGAAGAAAATAGATCTATCCAGTGTCAAGCATCACATATGATACACGTCATCAACACAAAAGCAGCACAGTTTACCTCAGTCATTAAGAGTGAGATCAAAAATGACTGGGAGGTGAAACTCACGACAAGTCTGGTCATGTTGAGCTGCAAAGACATCTACAGATTTGAACAGACAGCGGACAGAGACACAATGACATCATGACTTTCAGGTGTATAGTCTATATTTACATACATTGCTGCCCAGAAATAAGGAATAACTTTATTTTCAGACGCATTCCTCTTTTTATTCCTAAAGTGTGTTTGTGTATTGTCATTGTGTCTAGTAATAATCTTTATTTATAGAGCACTTCTTAGAGTACAAAGTTCCAATGAATGAAAAACATACAAAGAATATGAATAAAAGGTTATTAAAACCAAACAGATAACAAAACAAACATGCAGTTCAGATAAAATCAGGATATGCCCTCGAGACTTTAAAGGAGACACAGTGACTCTGACAACCTGATTTCCTTTGGGTCCAAAACTGCAAAGGCATTGTTCCCTGTGGTTTTTATCTTAGACACTGGTACACATCAAAGACTGAAGATGGTCTATTTTACACCTACTGACAAAGAATTAAAAGGTCTGAAATTGAATCTGGAGCCCGGCTATGAAGAGAGGACTATTACTTGTAGCCATACCTACATTTTAATGAGCGATGGAACAACTGTGTGGTACTTGTGGAGTGTGTCGTAGCATGTCTTAGAACAGGGGTTCCCAAAGTGGGGTACATGTACCTACAGGGGTACTTGGAAGAAGCCAGGGGGTACCTCCAATTCTTTTTGGAAAAATACATTAAATAAGTCATCACATACTGAATACAAAATAAATAATGAGAATTACTGCTGGAATATGAAACAATAAATACTTTCACATAATAGTTTTATTGTCAATTATCTTGTTGAAGCTTTGGTAAAATTTGAAGAACATTTCTATTTTATATTATTCAAAATGAGTTTTTTTGAGTAGCAAAGTAATATTTTTTTGTTAATGAAAGGTTCATTTATTAATTAATGACCAATTAATTTATTTTTCTCATCAATGGAAGAGGGCACTTTTCAATTTATATTTTGCACAAAAAATTTACTTTAAAAATGAGTTATTTTTTAGATATTACCGTTAAATATATGTTGTTTGTTTACAAAGTTTTGAAAATATAAACAGACACCTTTGTCACAGGAACAAATTTTGTCAAATTTTTTTCAATCAAAAATGCTGAAGCTTTGGTAACATTTTAGGAACATTTCTATTTTATATTATTCAAAATGAGTTTTTTTGAGTAGCAAAGTATTTTTTTTGTTAATGAAAGGTTCATTTATTTATTAATGACCAATTAATTTATTTTTCTTACCAATAAAAGAGGGCACTTTTCACTTTATATTTTTCACACAAATTTAATTTAGAAAATGAGTTATTTTTTTTTAGATATTACAGTTAAATATATGTTGTTTGTTTACAAAGTTTTGAAAATATAAACAGACACCTTTGGCACAGGAACAAATTTTGCCTAATTTTTTTTTCAATCAGAAATGCTGAAGCAAGAGTTAGGAGTACTTGGTTAAAAAAAGGATATTACAGGGGATACTCCACTATAAAAAGTTTGACAACCACTGTCTTAGAAGAACCAGTGAAAAAAAACTATACGCTCAGCCATGTGTTTTCATTCATTTGATTTTCAAAGTGATTTCCTGCTGCCAGTTGCGGCCGCTAAAGTGTGAGTGTGACCGTCAGCCAGTCGGAGTTGTTACTCAGCGTCCGGCCTCAATGTAAATGAATGTGAGGACCAACAAAGCAGCGGTGAGGGATCTCCCAGATTCTCCTCTGCACCGCTACAACCAAATTGTTTCCCCCCCTCCCTCTTATTTCTTTCTTCTCTCATTTTCTTGCTTTGCTACTTCCTTATTGATTTATTCTCCATCTGGCTGTTTGCTGCCCTCTGAGAGCCGCTATCTCATTCCCACATCCCACCTGAGACACAAGGTGAGACGAAACAGCAACAAACACCTACCGCACACATACCCCCACACACACACACACACACACACACACCTACACACACACACACACACACACACACACACACACACACACACACACAAAGGCTGGCCTGAATTCTCCACCAAAAACAAGCCCAAAAACAAGTCTAAGGAGAGGACGTTGCCTTAGACACTTTGATTCGCACATTGTCCCTCTCTCACCTTCATGGACACACACATACAGCTTCACACCTGCATACCACATGAACATTCACACTTGATCAGAGAAACAGGAGCTGGTGGCTTTACGGGGTGTGTTATAGACCTTCATGGCCTTTAAAATAGTTTTCACCAATAACAAGGTAAGTCAGATAGATTTCTGCTGTTATATTTTCTCCCTAACCTTTGTCTGTTTCTATTCAGCCCATGCACACAGAGAAAAGGTTCTACCCACACGACACACCACAAAAGGTGAGGTCAGGTAAGGTGGTGCGGTTGCGAGTATAGCCTCAAGACAAGGCTGTACGACATAGACAATTAGAGCGTCCGAATCACTGCAGCTAACAAGAGGCAAAGAAAAGCAGAAATATTTGCTTGAGAGACTGTGGAGAATTGGGTGGGTGGTGTGAAGTAGTGTGAAACAGAAACCCAGACAGAGGGACGTGGCTGTAGATAGAAAGTGCGAACAGATATTGCAGGGGCGGTGGTCCAAACGGCAGCTGTGTACCCACTTCTCTGCGTATTGATTGGAATGGGCTCCCTGTGAGAGACTCAGATCAATGAGGCCGTAACAGTCCATCTTCTCAGTCAGGAGCCACTACCGGCCTCTTATCTCTCACTCTCTTTGATGCCCGCACATAAACACACACCTATGCACGTTTGTCAGCCCACTAATGCATTCAGACGCGCTGCAAGTCAGACCTTCAGGCTAAAATCTATAATGTTTTTCTAATGAACATAACTAACATCATTTTCGTCTGTCTGGGTAAAGTGTGGCTTTTCTGAATTTTGCAGCTCTACATGAACACAAGTAATGCATATAGAAAAAAACTACAATATTTGATAAATGATTACTGGTTTGTACTTATACTTACTGAAATTAACTGATGTTAAAGAAAGAGTGGGGAAAAAAATATTATTACCAAATCACAGCTACATGACTGGTATCAAGCATTTTAACTCTTAACCCTTTATCGGGTGAGTGATTAGTTTTGGTAACAATCTCAGGTCCAATGTGGTCTACAGGGTCTGTAAGGTCCACTTCTGCATGAACAGTGAATGGACCTGCTTTGTTAGGTACTATGAAGTAATGGTACTAATGTAAGGAATGATGTTCAAAGGGAGAATGTGGATGTGGACAGGGGTCTGGATCAGCACTTATGTTGGACTAATGTTCAAAAAGTGATGTTGTATTATTCTAAAATACATGTTCCTTACATGTGTTGTTCTTTTTCTATGTAGTATTATTTCCTTTTTTATATATATATATATAATGGTACTTCACTGACCTTCATTTTCTACATAATAATAAGTCTTGTTATGTCCTATAATACACTGTTTGAAATGTTGAATTTCAGAGTATTTCTATGACTGCCCTATAAAGGGTTAAAGACCTAGCACTGTTTTGTTGTGAATTTTCATCTAACTTTTCTGAAGTGATTTATCACCATTAATCCTTTCATGCATAATGGTCATTACAGTGGACAGTTATTCTACAGCTATTCTCTTGTATATTCATGGATTTTGTTGTTTTACTTGCATATCAACCTACACAGTGGACACTTATGCACCATCCCATAAACTGCAATTCATACCATTACTGTAGCTTTCCTGTTCTTCATAAACCTGATCTGCACTAACATATTTGAGCATAAATCAACAGCTAATTATAATTAGACTGCAATTAACATTTTTTGAAAAGAAAAAGATGTTGTTTTTTTGCACATTATCTGAGTGTGTAGTAACTAATATTACAGTATGTTAAAATGTGAGAAAACATCAGATTAGCAGCATTAAAAATGTTTTATTTCATAATTTCATACAGTATGTTGCTTCAAAATTGAAACACATGGTGTCCAGCTGAGTGGACATTTTTGTAACTTCTTGAAAAATAGGTTCATAAAAAAAAATTAAATCACAAAGTTTTGTTTTTTTTTTTTGCTTTTTTTTGCGTAAAGAGGAATAAAGACGATCAGAAAAAAAATCTTGATTAAGGTTCTCATAATTCATGCATGAAAGGGTTAATTATAAAATTCTTTGGATTTCAGATTTTCCATTGATCATCAGGTATTTTCCTGTATTTAATTTACTGACCATGTATCCATTCATTATCTGAACCCCCTTTTATCACTGGGTCACTGGAGCCAATCCCAGCTACTTATGGGTGAAGGCGGGGTACACCCTGGACATGTCACCAGTTCATCACAGGGCTGAACATACAGACACAAACAACCAACCAGAGTTTAGAGTTTAGATTAGCCTATCAGTGCATGTCTTTGGATGGTGGGAGGAAACCAGAGTATCTGGAGAGAACCCACGCAGACACAGGGAAAACATGCAAACTCCACACAGAAAGATCCCACCCCCATCGACTGGTATTGGAATCGAACCCAGGACCTTCTTGCTGTGAGGCACGAGTCCACTGCACCACCATGTCACTCACTGTTCTTAAAAGATCAGTGTAAATACAAAGGTGTTGCATCAGAACAGAAAACAACTGAAACAAAAATGACTTTTCCACTCACTTTAACTGAGTGTAAAAACGAGCATGTACAACTGCTGTTTTGTCAGCCTACATGGGTTGTATTGGTGGATCAGTCTTCCAGAAGATGATAGTGTTTCCACGCTCATTATGCTAGGGAGAAGCTGAGAAACTGAAATTCACCTTAATTATTTCAGTGAATTGACAGGATTAACGGTTGAATTCTTATTAAACATTTGAAATCAGCAGATGTTTTTGGTCGCTGGCGGCCCTTCAGGTCGTTGAGGGTTAACAGTGTGTAAACACTCATTGTGAGGTAATTTTCTTTTAGTTTAACTTTTAAGCACACCATTTTCCCTATTATGGTAATTTCAAGTAAAAGCCAACAATCACAGAGGCCTTTGAATCACCATTAATGCAGTAATTAACAATGCTGTACACCCAGCATCTTCTTAATCTTGCAAATCGTAATAATCGTCTCAAAGCGGCACTGTGATATGTAATTTACTTCACAATGCGTTCATTTAAAATGAAGTTGAGCTTAATGTGCACTGGGGGTGAAAACATTTTTGCCTGCGGAGCTATCATTTTGTACGAGTTGAGTTTTCTGTTAACAATGTCTTCAATTGTTTAGCTTTTTCTGTGAGTTAAAGACACATAGCTGTAGATATTCATTTAGAGCTGTGGTGTTGTATAAAAGGGACTTCAGTTTGACAATGCCATGGTGGCATGATACTGATGAGTGTTCACCACTGCTGAACGCCTGTCAGGATGTCTGTGCAGGGACCGACTTAGACGCATCAGCATGCTGAGGGTGGACAAGTGACAGCTTATTTCAACACTATGATTTTACAGTCCTCACATATAAAAGCACAGAAAAAGCTTGTTTTTTGTTTTGGTTTTTTGGGTTTTGTTTTTTTTTTTAACTCTTCTGACACAATGCTTTGTTTTCATGGCATCTTGATACATATTTCCAGTCCATATAAGTAGACCTGGGCTTAGAAATGTATTTTTTTATTTCTGTTTTTCACATGTTGTAGGTTTGCCTTCAACCATAGTTACCTTTGTCTGGAGGTATTGTGATCACTTTGCTTTGTGTGCGTGTGTGTTTGTTAGCAAGATAACTCAAAAAGTTATGGACGGATTTTCATGAAATTTTCAGGAAATGTTGATACTGGCACAAGAAAGAAATGATTAAATTTTGGTGGTGATCGGGGGGCAGATCTGACTTGGTGGAGGTCTGCGCTCTCTGAGTGCTTTTCTTGTTTTTCCTTTGTTTCTACTGTTGTGGAATGGTTTATGTATTGTATTATAGTTATTATATTATATCATATTGGATTATATATACTAGAAAAGCACTTGGAGAGCGCAGACCTCTGCCTAGGCAGATCAGCCCCCCCCCGCCATCACCACCAAAATGTAATCATTTATTCCTTGTGCCAGTATCAACATTTCCTGAAAATTTCATCCAAATCCTTCCATAACTTTTTGAGTTATCTTGCTAACAGACAGACAAACAGACGGACAGACAAACCCTGATGAAAACATAACCTCTGCCGTTCCTTGGTGGAGGTCAAGATATGTATTATATTCTATTAAATGGGAAACAAGGTCTCTAACATAATGAATGTACATCAGTGTACATTCAAGGACTAAGTTAAAGCACTTGCTTTATTGTGAAACTCTTAAATCTATAGAGAAACACAGCCTGTTGCACAAGACAATCTGATGAAGCAGCAAATAAGTCCAAAATGTGACAAATGGACCACTTTGGAACAACCAATATTTAGCATGGAAGTTTACCCAGCATTTTCAAGATAATAAGCTGGCCTGCTACTCAAGTTTTCGCTTCTTTGAGCAGCATTAGTGAGAGTCCACTGCGCCTTATTGTTTGTGGTTGGCAGCGCAGCTTTCACAGATGATTCCTTAAAACTTTAAGACCCCACACTGAAACTACTGGAGTGGTTTTAATTAGGTTGACCTGCACCCACAGCACATGCTCTGATGATACATTACAAAGATGTGAAGTCTAGTACTTTACTAATACACTGTATTAGTAATGTACTTAGTGTTTTTAAGGTAACTTTTCTCATGACTTACCACAATGCCAAAGTCAATATCTTCTGCAAAGTTAACCCGTGACCTAATATGAGGCTGGAGTCGTACTCGCTGAATCCATAGTGACACTTTGGCCTCTGCCTGCAGGCAACCACAGAGCGCTTTGTAGTGACAAGTCATTACCTCAGCTGGCGCTTTGTTAGCAAACAGAGAATCTGGTGCCGGAGCAATCTACTCATTACTTGTTAATCACTTGAATAGGAGGACCTGTTTGTGCAGACACACATAAACCGAGTCACACGTGCACAAACACATTCAGAAAGCATGCTGGACTTTGTTTTCTGCTAAGCACAGACGTTATTGTGTTCCTAATGGTGCTTGAAGTAATTACACCCTGTAATGTTACTCGTCGTCTAGTCCTCTCCAGCAGGCCTCAGCATGGTAGCTCAGAAGTACCATACACACACACCACCATTCTCCTCCAAATGACTCCATTAGCCAGAAGGCATCTGCAATCACTTCTTCTTCTAGAATACAAAGCATGCTTCACCGACAGCCTAACCGTCTCAAACATAGGGTAGTTGGTCAGAGGGCGCAAACATACAAGTTGTTAGTTATAGCCACCGTGTGTATGTGTGTGAATTATGGCCCTTTTAGACCACATGGTAGCACCTCAACCCAACTCAACTCAACTTTTGTGCTATGTTGAAGATGGCGTTGTGCAGCTTCACTGATGATGGGATACTATATGAGCTACAGAAAACAAAGTACCAGCTACGGAAAGTGAGTACAGTCCAGATGACACCATGTGGTTGACAAGCACCATTAGACAGAGGAAGTTCTTTTTAGACACTTGAGTGACGCTACAGAACACAGGAGTATCAGATGTTGAGCACTGAAATAAAAGGACAGGCACATTACTATTCTGCACTGTTTGTAGTCCATGTCATTTCAGCTCAGCTCCCTGCAAATTTGTTGTCAAACAGCAACAGGGATGTGGCATTTTTGGAGGATACAGCAATCCAAATGATGAGGGTTTGGCATGTTCTCTACGTGGGTTCTCTATGGGTACTCCCACAGTCCAAAAACATGCACCTTAATATGGTTAACTGATGAATGGATGGATGGATGTGTCTCTGGATGGATGGATGTGGTTAACTGCATTAAACCAGAATAAATACAAATACTAAATAAAAAACAGACAAATATAGAACAAATGAATGAATAAAACTCCAAACATTCTGTCCTCTGTTTGTGCTTTGCTTATTAAGCTGCAGTTTGGATCCCTGTTGGTTGCTTCCTGGAATTTGAGAGCATTTTTCAGGTTTCTAATACAACTAAAATGAATAAATTAACCCTCTAGCTTGGAAACATATTTTTCTTTTTTTTATTATTATTAAAATTCACAAAGATCTCATGCTAGAATAGATTAAATTCCCACTGTGTGACCTTTAACCTCACCTATCACATATTTTTCCACATGCAGAGAAGTGTTCCTTTTTTCCTGTCATTCGGTTCATGTTGAGGGTAAAATGCAGCACAATCCAATATTAATGCACTTCCACCAGTGTGACTGAAATGACAGTAGGGTAGTTTTCCCTGCACAAAATTCGAACTAATACCTCCTTTCGCCAGTTTTCAATCACCCTCACAGACAAATTTTCCAAACTCCACTGAGAGGCATTCTCCCCTTCTTCCTCCTTCCTCCTCTTCCTCCTCATGCTCCTCCTTCTTCCTTATCTATTTTGATATCACAGACTTGTTTTGTGTTTTTTGGCCCCGAATGATTGAGGCACAAGGCTTCCGTGTCAGGTCTGCTCCAGGGGAGAACGCAACAGGACACGGACAAACAAAAAGTATCACCTTTTAAAAGGAGGTTGAGCTGCCATCAGGGGATGAGTGTGAGTGTGCAGGGGTGTGTGCACAGCCTTCTCCCTGGGGGTAGACATCTTATCTCGGCGGCGTCTGGGGAGAAAAACAGGCCAATATGTTGGTGCAAAGATGTGCCAGGGGTGAGAACAGATACTGAGACCTTCTGATTTACCCACAGTGACAGGACCACGGAGCGTCCTGCTCTATGTGCAATGAGCCATCTCTGTCCAGCTCAAGAGATGGAGATAGAAGAGAAGCGATTGAAGCAAGGAGAGGCAAGCGACAACACACTATGAAGTACAATCATCTGGAATATTTCTGCTTGTCATCACTTAGCTGCAGACTGGATGGAAATCCCAGCACGCTTCATGCAACGCTCTTGCTTAAGGCAGCTCAATCCACACTTGAAGTCCATTCATTTCCTGTTGATGTCTGTGACAGTCACAAGCTGTCAACACATCCAAGCACTTGCTATCTCCTCCTTCCCAATCCAACCATACCTTATGATGAATTGTTGGTGAAAGCAAAGCTGACATGAAGTTTATTGCACTTACTGAAAGCCTTGAAGTTTTGTGTCACTATAACACTAAAGAAAAAAAAAAAAAAAAAAAAAAAACAGAAGCGTGACTGACTGACTGTTGGAGCTGAGGTGGGATTCTCCAGTGTGTGTGTTGAGTCCTCCATCCTATCTTTGTTTCTAGATCTATAGTCCCTCGACTGCAAATACTCATTCACTCTAATGGCTTAGTGATCTGCTATAAAGACAGCCTTCCTCCACACTTAAATCCTGATAAGAAGTCAAGCATTTTATAAATGATGAAGTACACACTATAGACAAAACAGCAGAGTCATTTCATGCTGTTTATCTAATGGTTTGCTTCATCATATTACGTAGCTTCTTTTTTTTTTTTTCACTCAGATCTTATCGAAGCGTCCTTTTCAGCAGAGTGATTTCTGAGCTCTCTCTGTGGTCATTTTCAGTCCTGTTCTGGTGATAAAATTGCCCATTGCAGACAAAAGGACTACATCAGTGAACATCTTGAGCATCACTCGAGCTCTCCTTTCAGATACGTGTTCATACCATCGACAACAGCAGCTCAATACCGTTCAGGTTTACAGAAAATAAGTATTACTGTAGACTTCCGTGGCATTTAAACTCGCTCATCCCATGCTGCTCGATCTTCTGAGCGTGTGAGATGGAGCAACGTCCTGGAGTCCTCTGCCTTCAATAGCCTGCTGGGGGAAAATCAGAGCCATAGTAAGTCCTTCAGTGCCCCCATCAGGATCTCCTATGCACCTTCAGTTCTCCTCTCATCTGTCTCTTTCTCCTTTCATCTTCTATACCTGATGCTCATTTCATTTGTGTCCTCCCGCTCTGCAACAACATCTCTTTTCCTTTTTTTCTCTTTCTAATAACTTCCCTATCCTTCTTGTGTGTCTAAGGAAAGCCTGGAGGATTGCCGTCGGGTGAAGCCATTAAGAAATGGCAAACAGAAATGTCTGGTCTGCAAACACTGGTGTACGTACAGGTGGTACAGAGCTAACAGACAAGAATCATTACACTGTTCCAAGATCTCTGCTGCTCCGGTGGGAACTGGCTATACATCAGAACAGATGGGTGCATATATATAAATATACAAATGCACATGAAATCACATATGGTGCACAGATTCTTGAGAAATGACATGTCAGTGTGCATGAACACAGACATGTACATATTGGAAGTGAGTTCCTGTCACCTGGGGTTATTGTTGTTTTGTCTTTGCTGTAGTTCAGGGGACACAGCTAGGAAAAAAGGAGAGAGAGGGGGACTGCATATCCAAGCATTACAAAGAAAGAGATAGCAAGCAGAAAGAAAGGCAGACACAATCCTAAATCTCTACTTGTTATTGTACCTGAGGCCACAGAGTCGGCTCGCTCTGCAGCCTGGCTAATGGTGCGACATTCTCCAGCATATTTCACCGGACACATTTACATTTGCTACCCCTCTGACCTAGTCAAAGCACATCTCTCCCTCATTTGTCCCCTACGTGTGGATGTGTGTGTGCAGGAAGGATAATGACTGCATTGATCAGAGACGTCCCCAATGGGTGGTCTTGTTCCGTCAAGGCTGAGAGAAGACGAGAGAGAGAGAGAGAGGGAGATGGAGAGGAGGAGAGAGCGAGGGGCCAGAACGGGATGCCCTCTGTTGCTACCCGCCTCATCGCATTAGCCAATCAAATATCCATCTTGGCTGTCGCCTTCCTGCTCCACACAGACTATCAAAAACTAATCTGCTGCCCCGTTTTATCGCCTGTCGTGTCTGTTCCTTCCTTCCTCCCTTCATCTCTTCCTGTCTCAAAAGTATCCTCTTACCCGTTTCAGGTCTATTAGTGAATTACAAAGTTAGTGAAAAATATACTGTACTTATGGCAACACTTTCCGTTTCTACACAAATAAATGTTTATGTTTATGCATTTGGCAGACGCTTTTTTCCAAAGCGACTTACAGGGGAAAACCAATCAAATCACTCAATCAATCAAATTTTATTTATACAGGGTGGGGAAGCAAAATTTACAATGAACATTTAGTTGTTTTTTCTCAGCAGGCACTACGTCAATTGTTTTGAAACCAAACATATATTGATGTCATAATCATACCTAACACTATTATCCATACCTTTTCACAAACTTTTGCCCATATGAGTAATCAGGAAAGCAAACGTCAAAGAGTGTGTGATTTGCTGAATGCACTCGTCACACCAAAGGAGATTTCAAAAATAGTTGGAGTGTCCATAAAGACTGTTTATAATGTAAAGAAGAGAATGACTATGAGCAAAACTATTACGAGAAAGTCTGGAAGATACTATTAAAGAAGAATGGGAGAAGTTGTCACCCGAAAATTTGAGGAACACTTGCGCAAGTTTCAGGAAGCGTGTGAAGGCAGTTATTGAGAAAGAAGGAGGACACATAGAATAAAAACATTTTCTATTATGTCAATTTTCTTGTGGCAAATAAATTCTCCTGACTTTCAATAAACTAATTGGTCATACACTGTCTTTCAATCCCTGCCTCAAAATATTGTAAATTTTGCTTCCCCACCCTGTATATATAGAGTTGGTCAAAACCAGACTCTAAGCCAATTTACAGAAACCCAACAGAATCAGAAAATACATAATAATAAAAAAAATAAAAATAAAAATAAATGAAATGGTTCAAGCACAGTTAATGGGTGGAACGAAGGTATGATGACTCAACATTGACTCCGACTCATTTTTACTGGTGATAAAACATTTTTTTTTTTAAAGAACTGCAGGTGTTTTACTCGATAGACATCCAGTCATCGTTACTTTTCTTAGTTCTCCAGAGGAATAAGCTACAAAAAAAAAAAAAAAAAAAACAACCCAAAGAGTTACCTGCGTATATATTCGCTCGCTTCTTCGTAACACATTTTCTCATTTCACAACCCATATGCATCTGCTGATGTCTTACGTTTTCTGACTCTGAAAATAAAGTTGTATTTGAAGGATCTAGGCATCGCTCTTATCACTGAGAAGAGAGGGAGGAAAAAAAAAAGAAGGTGCAACACTTTGAGGTCTGACAGCTCTGGAGTTCCATTAAGAATGCTTCTAAATTTACAGTGAGAGCAAACCGCCACAGCTTGCCACCCACAGAAACAAGGCAATCACTCACCTCAGCCCCACTACACAGCCAGACAGCATTTACACACACACACACACACCCCAAGATTCAAAGACAAATGTTCATACACACATGGAGACAGATTCTGTGATATACACACACATATACACAGACTTAAGGAAGCCAGGGGAGAGTGCAGATGATAGCGCTGATGATTTCTGGTTGCTGACAGTTGGCTTCTCCTCTCAGTCCCATGGGTGTGTCAGCGCATATCTGTGTGTGTATACATGTGGGTGTGTATGTGAAATACGCGAGTGTGTGCGTGGATGAGGATCCGTCATGGAAAAGGTTACATCTGGTGCCAGTGCAAACAAGAGGTGCAGGATCAGGCCGCAAACCACCAGCCAATCTAGACTGCACTTCACCTTCGAGACACATCCACATTAAGGAGAAATGCTCACATATGGGGAGATTTCACACAACGTACCCTGCAAACACACACGTAGGTGCTAACACGTTCATAAATCTACACATAGATGATTGTAAAAACCCACACACATGCACAGAGGCATATTAGGTTCATCCCCCACAGCTTACACAGCCTAGTCTGATGATACTTCAGCGAAAATGCACACACACTTTTCTCCATCTGCATCATGCATTCACAGCAGCACATGTAAGGCCGCACACACATTTCTTCAGGACTTTGCTATTTAGTGCTGATGACATTCAGAAATATTGGATGTTCTTTGGTTTCTAATCTTTTCCTGCGCTCTCCCTGAAGGAGTGTGTGGGTCGTTAAAAGTCAGGGCATATGGCATCGCGCCTGCAGGAGATGTGGAAGGACCCGTCTCTCCTCCTCTTCAAATCCTTTGAGATGCAACTTTTCATTCAGGTCCATCTGTTTTTGTAACATTCTCTGAAGCTCCTCATTCTATTGTTTAAGGAGTTGCTTTTTCTCCACTTGCTCTTTTAACAATTCATTCCTCCCCCCCTTCCCCGACAAAGACTTTAAAGATGCATTCGGTTTGGTCTGTTCTAGCAGCGTCCTCTGAAGCTCCTGAACTGAGCCCATATTTTGATGGTACCATTAAATGTAGTTCTCTTTGTGTTTGGAAACTGGTGATAACTATCTGCATTTGTGAGCATAAAGAAGCACCATTGAACTTTGCAGACATACATGTACGGATTTATTGACAGCTTAAAAGGATAGTATTTGATGTGCAATTGGCAATGACAGGCTACAAGCTTGTAAAATGTGTAAATTATAATCCGATATTGTATGAGGAAGTGTGTTTATGGAAGTGTGTGTAGTTCTGTCTGCTCTGCAACAACAACAACAACAACAACAACAACAACAACAAAACATGTAATATAATTGACATAAATGATGCAATATTCCATTGTCCCGTGTTAATACCCACTCCAGGTAAAATAATCACGTTCTCTGCAGTGTTTTTTTTTTTTTTTTTTTTTTGTACGCTGCAAATTTAAATAAATAAAAGAACTTTTTATCACACACTGAGCCTCAAGCAACAACATTTCCATGTTTGTATCTGGATTTTTTCTTACTTTGAGTGTGTGCTTGTACAAGTGTGACAACATAAAATTCAGCAAAACTTGTCATTTCAGAAAATTGCATAAATGACCTGCAATGCCCGTGTGTGTCACCAGAATCTAAATCCAAGATTGCTTTAAAGTAATAAAATAAACAGTATTTAGGACACACTAACTTGCTTAAACTTAAGAATTACATGGAACTATTTGCACATGACAAAAATAACAAAAAATGGTCCATGCATAGATAGATCTGAAATGTGAAATTGTAAACGCAGCATTTTTTTTAATATGTGGCGAGTGTTGCTTGTATGGGAAGAGATCATTTTACGTAAAAAATATTTAAAAAATAAAAAATTCAGGCAAGATCTTTCATCTCCATCTTCATCTGTTTTGCTTGTTATGTTGATAAAATGTGATGACTTAAAAATGTGTGGATGTTTCCTTGTGACACTGTGACCAAAATGTTTTCAAAGGAACAGGAGTGTGGGATGAGGTTTTGGATGCTAATATCGTAGCGATAATTGTGTTATTAGAACTCACAGCGTGGGCTGGACATGCCAGTGTTCAGAAATCTGTCCTCGCTTGTTATTTCTTTTAGAAGCACCTCACAGGCAAGGTAAAAAAAAAAAAAAAAAAAAAAAAAAGAAAGAAAAAGACGGAGAAGTGAGAGGGGGAATTTGCATATGAGATCGGTAAGTTGTTAGAGTTCTGTTCTGTGCAGCTTTGAATTCGTCAAGTCTAAGTACATGTTGAGAAGAAGAAGAGAGAATGGTGTAAAGACAGGGTCAGAGAGAATGGCAGGAATAGCATAACTGATACAGATATTTTATTTAAAAAATGTTCTCGATTGTTTGTTTTGAATTTGCATTAAAACCAAACAACAAAAGGATTATATAAAAGAAAGTCCAACATTCAAAAAGGAGCTGGATGAAGTTTAATTTATAATCTCCAGCCCCCTTACCCCATCCTTCAACCTACCCTAAATCCCTACCGAAACACAAAATTGCTGTACATATAAAGGATAGATTATTCATGTTGTAGCAGCATTTCACATTAAAGTAAACACTGTCCTTTTCTTGGCGGTAATAGTGCACATATCAAAAACAAAAATAAACTCTGTCCATTTCATAACAATAATACACATATTAAAAAACAAAAATAAAAATAAACTCTGTCCGTTTCATGAAAATAATACACATATTACAAAATAAAAATAAACTCTGTCCTTTTCATGACAATATACTGTACATATCAAAAACAAAAAGTAAACTATCCGTTCCATAACAATAATGCATAAAGAAAAACCCTGTCCATTTCTTAGCAGTAATGTACTTATCAAATATAAACTATATCCAATTTATAACAAATACCCATATAAAAAACCCCAAAATAAGCTCTGTCCATTTCAAACAATACAAATATCAAAAACAAAAGTAAGTAACTATATCCAATTTATAACAAATGCCCACATAAAAAAAAAAAATATTAACTGTCCATTTCAAACAATAACATATATCAAAAACAAAAGTAAACTATATCCAATTTATAACAAATACCCACATAAAAAAAACAAAAATAAACTCTGTCCATTTCATAACAATAATATCCATATAAAAAACCAAAAATAAACTATATCCAATTTATAACAAATACCCACATAAAAAAACAAAAACAAACTCTGCCCATTTCATAACAATAATACCCATACATACATACATATATATATATATAAACTATCCAATTTACAACAAATACCCACATAAAAAAAATAAACTGTCCATTTCATAACAATAATACCCATAAAAAAAACCAAAAATAAACTATATCCATTTTATAACAAATACCCATATAAAAAAAAACTTCTGTTCATTTCATAACAATAATACATATATCAAAAACAGAAGTAAGCTATCCGTTCCACAACAATAACACCTAAAAAAATAAACTGGGCATTTCTTAGCAGTAATATACTTATCAAAAATAAACTATATCTAATTCATAACAAATACCCATATAAAAAACAAAAAAATATCCTGTCCATTTCATGACAATAATACCCATGTAAAAAAAACAAAAATTAAACTCTGTCCTTTTCATAACACTAATACCCATAAATAAAAAAATAACAAAATAAAATAAAATAATTAATCATTCACAAACAGATTTGAGCATATGTCAGAAGAAATTTCACTTAAAACAACACAAAACCACCTATTTCTACCTCCTTTAACTGAATTGCTCCCACATTGCATTGCTCCACATTCACCCTACGGCATGTAACCTTACCGGCTGATTTTACACACACACACACACACACACACACACACACACACACACACACACACACACACACACACACACACACACACAAAAAAAGAAAGAAAAAGAAAGATTCAGAATGAGATGAAATAAGTTTGCAGTTGCACTATTTAATTGCAAATAGACACAAACCAGAAAATAAACACAAAGCTAATAAATCTCCACCTCTCTGGAGGGTTTGGCTGATGTCTCCCAGGCACACATGAATATTAAATGGCCTCTTGTAAATCAAACAGTGGTGTGTTAGTGAGCATAGAAACAGAATTAGTTGGGAAAGGGCAGATAATAAATTGACTCCATTTTCACAGTCAGTGCCAAAAAGCTTCTCTGTACGCAAAAAAATACAGTCGGAGTACCACATGCTAAAGTGTTCAAGAGGCATAATGGCTTCGATTTTTCTCCGGTTTCTCATCTGCTGTCCACTTCCTACACACACACAGAGAAAAATACCTACTCTCCATCATAAGGAGTAATTATGATAGCAAAGACAGCTCCAGTATGGTGTTGGTTTGTTATCATTTCACACAGAAGACGGACAGAAACAGGAAAAACATGGACACATCATGGTTAAAGCGGTGGACTCCTGCGGTCTTGTGTGGTTCTCCGTAGACACAGCCTCAGATTATAATGCAATGGGGAGACAGACAGAGAGAAAGAAACAGATATGAAGAGAGGGGGAGAGCAAGGCGTGATTCAGGTGAGAGAGTAAATCAACCAGCTCTCACACAGAGATAATCGATAAGCTCTCTTCTCAGTCTATTTCCTATGGGCTGGCCTGGGTAATAGCATTGTGCCAAAGCTGCCTGTGTGGAGCCTGGGAATAGGCTCCGGGTGATGTGACAGTAAAGTATGATGCCAGCCCTGTGGTGGGATTCACACTAATTGTTACTTTTGTCATGGAGAGGGCAGAGGAAGAGGGGTTGTTGAGATATAAGTGCAGTGTCAGGGGAGTGAGGGGGCAGGGTAGGGGGGTAGGAAGTGGGGAGGTGTAATTAACAGTGAGCTTTTCTGTGGCTCCAACAGAAACATTCACTCAATGATATTTATGCAACAGAAAAAAAACATAGCTTAAGTCGAAAAGTCATTAGTCAGAAGTCGTTAAAGCTCAGCGTCTTTTTTTTCTTCTCTCCGGTAACCGACCACCCAATGCAGGTTTAACAAGGAGAATATCCTCCTGAGACCCAGCAATGTATTTTTGTCTTCTGTAAGGGACAAGAGATTCACAGCTTTACTAATAAAATAAAAATAATAATAAAATAAAAATAAAAACACTGTCCACTGAAAAGGATATTCCACAAAAATAAATAAATAATACAAAAATGTATGTTGCATTTTGCTATTTCCAATCAGGGCAAATATTTAAAGTAAAAAAGCCGAAATTTTTACTGTCTTGGGTCTCAGGAGGATATGATGAATAGGAGGCCCTCATTAGACACTTTTACACAGAGATCCCGGGAAAAAGGTGAGATGGTGATTCCACCTTTTTTCCACCACTGACTGATTTCCACAGCCAAGACAAAGGAGTAACAGAGGTGAGACAGGCTGGACTTTTACACAACAGACAGCGTTCTGGATTTAAAGGGGGCAGTGATGCAGCACAGCCTATAGTGTGACGTATAAATTGTACGTCGGAAATACCCCTAGCATAGTGGTGTTGCTAACCCAGTGTTTCAAATGGGGTCGCCTAAAATTTCTACTAGTTGATAAAAATAAAAAATTACTAATAAAAAATATATGGTGAGTTGACAGAGACAATCCCAATCCATAAAAGACATGACAAACTGAAGCTGAAACTGAAGCACTGTGGTACTGTTTATCTTTCAAATGTTCATTGTGGTCAGTTTCAGATGATGCAGCTCTTTCATAATTCATAGTTTGAGTTCTTGTTTGTTCAGTATTAATTGTCAGCCTTGTAAATCCAAGCTGGACTGACTGTACATATCCTGACCAAGGAAAATCAAATTCTCACTTTGTGCAGTAATCTACACCTGCTTTTCTGCCTCTGTCCATAATAATATACATTATATAGACTAACTGTCATCTAAAATTAATATTTATTTGCAACATAGTATAGCAAACTATTACATGATCAAAAACAAATTAATTTTAGCAAAAAAAAAAAAAGGCTCCATTTTGAATGTCTGGGGTCACCAGAAATTTGTGATGTTAAAATGGGGTCATGAGCCAAAAACGGCTGGGAACCACTGCGCTAACCTCTCCAGAGTCGTCCCATCTTTCACCGTTCCACAAATGTTAGCATGGATAGACCCCTCCACCCGAAGTGACAACAGCTGGCAGATCTCAGCATCTCCCCCGTTCGACATCTTTCTGGTCATGTTGATATGTTTGTTTACTGTACACGACCCACACTCATTTTTAAATCCCTCCGGCTCGGGGTTTGCACATGCAAATACGTCATCAAAACGTCACACCTTGGTTGTGGAATGAGAGGTGTTCCTTTTACATAGTGTTCCAGAATCATGATTCCACCTTTATCACAGCTCTGTTACTACCTCCAGAGGTGTTACAGAGCCGTGACAGAGGTGGGACCAAATGATCCACCATTTTGTTTGCACAGACGTCATTCTGGAATAAAGGCGAAATATTCCCGTAACAGAAGTGCTGTGTAAAAGGGGCTGTTATTACATACTTCCACCAAGGCCCCTCAGTTCTGTAAAACAACCAAATGCAACATGTCTAAATGTCAGGAAAAGTCAAAATTAAAAAAAGACCTACGTTTATGGGTTTGTTGCTGGCCCTTGGTCTGCCCACCCACTCCACCATGTTTCATGAAAATCAGTTCAAACAGGCCTGTACTGGACATTAGTGGGGGTCAGGGTCTGAAATCACAGCCATTTGGACCACCAAACATATTTCTTGCAAGTGAGTGAATTTCTCTACATCACTTTGTGTCTTTTTAATTCAGTTTCCATCACTTTATGGTGGAAATGTCTTAATTTAGGTCATTCAGCACATATAGAGACATGATGTGCTTCCTTTGCCTCCTGTGTTTTGGAATGAGGTTTTTTTTTTTTTTTTTTTACATAGGTATCAAACCTTGTTGAATTTGTCCAAAAATGAGTTCTTCAAACTCATATTATCGACTGCATGTAATTAGTGGACAGAAGAACTGTGATGTCACCCATTAGTTTCTGAACTGTTGTTTTAAAGCCAACAGGTTGTGATCTGACTGTCACCATGTTGGCTTTTTTTTTTTTTTTTGAGTCAGAAGTGACCATATTTAGGTAAAAAGGGGCGGAGCTGCTGATACTAGGCTCTACTTTAATGACTCTGCAAAACAGAAAACTTCATCAAGCATTACATATCAGAGTCATTTTGTGGTCTTGTAAGTGGAACCTATTAACTGACAACTGTCAGAGAACAAAAAGCATTTTATAAAATCAACCAAAACTGCACAAGTGTGACTCAGCAGGTGGCCAAGCTGTCGAACAGGCTTATCAATCAAAGTCCAACATGACAGATACTAAAGTGTCTGTTTGACCTGAGATCTGATTAATGGAAGAAAAATGTAAAGTTGGACCACATCACCTATTACAGGGTCAAAATGAAACAGATGAGGACAAAATTAATTGTGGAATTTAAAGTGTTTTTCAGAAGTTCAGCGTAAGGTTATGGGAGCAATGGGTCCACTTCCACACTGGCTTCACTTTGGAGTGGGGCTCCTCATCCTCATATAGATACTGTCAAAATAAAAACAACCTGATTTATATCGGGAATAATGCATGTGTGCTGAATATTAAAAGATGCACACCTGAAATCAACACCAGTGGGTTTGTGGATACATAAATAATAAAAAAGAATCAAATAATGCCATAAAATCATTATTATAAAAAATTATAAAATTATATGAATTGATGATTATATTATATCATTTCTAACAGAAACACTCAAATGTTTGGTGGAATAAATACATTGTTACAAACACAAATCTCAATCCTAATTTTGTACAACAGATTGATACATTTTTCAAAACAATCAATAATATACATAATTGTTACTTGTTAACGCATTTGGCCTGCTCTGTAAAGGTCACAGTGTGTGTGTATTTTGTGTCCAGCATGTGGCAAACAAACAAAAGGTCATCATGTCCTACAAATCAATCATGGATTAAATGTCATAACACACTGAGGCCAATCGAGTGGCAATCTACAACAGAAAAGGGGGTAAAAATCATGTATTTTAATTCATATAGGAGTTGTAGTTTTCATTTACTTCTGAATATGAATATTAATGTTTTTTTCTCCAGGACAAATCAATATGAAAGTTTGCAATGAGTAGCAAAACTGTGGTTGCAAAGATGTGAAGTCAGGGTGCCACTCTCATATTATGTATCATATAAACTGTATTTTATCCAAGTTTTAATATTTTCTTTATGCAACTACCTCATATAGACAGGGGGGTGATTAAAACCTCATCTCATCTTAAAGTTTCCATGCATCATGCACCTGCCTGTCCCTCTGAATCTCCACCAGGAGCTGGAAATAAAAGCCAGTGTGACACATGGGGGATGACGAGGGTGGAATTTCCACTCCAATGCAGGTGAGCCCAATGATTCATTAAAAAGAACCAGCAAGTCAGCAGGAGTGCTGTGGCGAGGAGGGATGCTTGGGCAGGTGGGGGGAGGGGGTCAGTAGAGGTGAGGACAAGAGAAAGCGGGGTGTGGAGCCCAGCGTCGGGCTGTGGTTTCCACCCATATGGTGAGCCAGTTGGTCGGTGGGCCAATAGTCAGGTCTCGGTGATCCTAAGCTTCACCACGCATGACCGCCAAATCATTACACACACAACCTGAGCGTATTCTCTTGGAAAGGGGGCATGTGAGCGCTGTGTGTGAGTGTGTTTGGACAGGTGCACCAGATGTCCACTTTCCAGTCCTGTGGCTGTTGTCACTAACATGCTCCAGTATCAGGGGAGGGGATGGAGGCCAAATGGCTGACAGAGAAACCAGCCTATCTGGGGCTGGGACTGTGGAGACCGCAGAGGGGCCGGCTGCCTCCGCCTGGCAGGCGACCCAGGTAAACACTTCACATGGCAGCAACATCAAAATATGCCCCAACATTTAAAAAGGCCAAGCAAGAGTCAAACTCTGTGGTGCTTTCATTCAATGGATCATCTACTGAAATTATGATTGAGGTGATGCCATTTTATTTAGATTATCCATTAGTCTTACTGCTGATACAAATGATGTTTTAATCACACCAAAACTCAGCTCAAGACCTTAAAATGACATCCGGTGTTTAATGTCTACTCAGTTTCAGGTAAAGCTGCAGATATTAGACACTGTGGTGCATAAAGTTGGAATAATATTTGCAGATGCACCCCTCTTTTTATTCCTTTATTTATACACAATGATTTCAAACTAGCCCTAGTCACACTTTATCAAGAATAAATTTTAAAAAATGTATTGTTAGATTTATAACAATTGAGATTTAATAATGTTACCAAGCTACAAATATAATTCAAGCTGGTGCAGTTTCTTTAAGTTATCTGTGGATCCATGATGTAAAATCATTTAAGGACTTACAAACACCTCACAATGAGTGTTCATAGTATATTTTCCAATATGGCATGCACTTGTTTTCGCTGCCATGATTGTGACTAATAATACTTTGACAGAGCACCCAGCTGGTGTATAGGCAGTATGGGGTAGCACATCTGCTTTCCTTCTCAACTTCAGCCTGACCTCTCTGAGGGAAGCTGACACACAAACACACATCGCAGGAGGCCGCCATCCCACGCAGGGCAGCCAAGTGAGCGAGCTAACAGCCTGTGACCACGCTGTAATTATGAGTCGTTTTCTAATTATGAAGCACTTCAGTGGATCTGCATCGACCACTGCAACTTTTATTTCTCTTTTTTTACATTTTCTTTCATAGCCTGCAGGACTGCTGACAAACGCTGTGGACAGAAACGTGAGAGGAAGCATGAAAAAAAATTGCACCAAAGAGAAAAAGAAAGGAGGAATGAAAAAAAAAACTGAGCAGTAACAAAAGACATAAGACAGCGTCTCTCAGCTGCAGTCTTCCCAGCAGGGTTTTCCACTGAGGAAAGTGGCAGTGAGCTGCCTGTAAAACAGAATCATTACACCGTTAACCTCCAATCCATCTTCATTTGACCTTGCTGTAAGAAACTATATCGGTAAAGAAGCCACAGAGCTTCTCGAAGTTGACTGTGGAAATGGGGTGGAGCGAGGGCTGGGACCACTAAGCATCCCCCCCCAACACACCAACCTGAGTCCAGGCATGACTGAGGGTGAAGGCAACCTCCCTCCCCTTCCCCGTCTTTCACTTCTTCTCTGGATCTGTGCTTGGGTGCAGCAATGAGAGGTGACTTGTGGCCGATTGTGATTTATGTGACGGTGGGTCCGGTTGTGTGGGACGTGGGCCGGTGGAGGGGAGAAGATGGATCCGAGGTGTGACCAGAGGAGACAATCTGATTACAGCCTTCTACCTCCTTTCATCTTCATCTTCAACACTCGCCGCTTCACTCCTTCGCCCACGTCATGTCTCTATGGTAACGCGAAGCCTGGTAAGTAACCAAGTAGCAGTAATGGCAACCTGATGGATAACATGTGGTGGACACATGACACACACACTGAGGACGATTATCTCCAACACAAGGAGAGCTCTGACTTCCTAAAGAGAACACACACAAAGAGGAAAAAAGCAGGTAGAAACTTACAGGGAACTCATTAGAGTTACAATTGGACCACAGACACACATCACATGTCTTGTCTACAAATAAATAATTCCCAAAGACAAGCCAGTTCAGTTCAACTACACCGTGAGTGCAGAAACTTTGCAAGCTGTCTGATACACTTGGAGCTGAGTGGGAGACAACTATAGGTGCTCTGATGAGGGGAGTCGGGCCGAGGCGAAATATCTTGGCTGCAGAAGTTTACAAAATTTGTACAGTTGATAGGATGATATCAGGTTAGAATATAGGTCCAAATAGATTAGAAAAACAGGATTTAATATAACTGGACATCTTTAACTAAAGGATCTGTAATAGAAGATGCTTCACACAGAGGCAGAGCATGGAACTGTGAAATTTAATGCACATTTAGAGGTTTATTTTGTACATTTTAACCAGATAAATGTACTGGTAAAACCCAGTAAGTAGGTTTCCTAGCCCACCTACACACTGAGCTATTCTAAGACTTGTGCATGCAAAGCATACAGATCTTTACAACACTGAGTCCTGCTGTGTGCTAACTCTGCCATCAAGTGGTACAACAGAGTATTGTTGTTCAATTTCTGCACTGATCATCGAATACCAAAGAGGAGATTATTTCAACATGAAAGAGCTTCAGAAGGAAAGGAGGATGTTTTGGCTGAGGAGGAAAAACAAAATAAAGTAAAACAGGCAAGAAAGTGACGGGAAGGAAGGAGGAAACTCAAAAATAGCAGCAGCTTCCTTGTATAAATATATTTACATTTGCACAGATATGCTGACTGCTTATCACAGCCATAATGATGCATGTAAGCAGTTCACAGTGAGCAGCGTGCTATTCACTAAACCTCAACAGAGACATAAATATGAGGAGCTGAGGTGAAGCGAGGGAGAAGTGAAATGTTAGTCTTCTCTGGATTAGATCATTTATCACTCTCATCAGTTCGGTGTGTGCATTACACTGCTGAGGAATGGGAAAACAGCTGACCACAGTTTGCAATCTACTCCTGACTAAGGCTTTGTTATACTGTTTCACAAAAGAGCCAAAAAAAAAAAAAACTTGGTGTAAAGGTGCTGCGTGAAGCATTTTTACCACCAATAAATCATTATCGCTATAATATGAGACATTATTGCCACTTTGAAAGTGAATGTTCAGTGCTGTACAATCAGAGAGAGTGATATACCAGCAGAGGTGAGACTAATGAAACTGAACAATATGTTAAATGAAGAATAAGGGAACAAAAATGGAAATTTAATAAAACTGTAGATTACAAGGGTAACTAATCATATTTTGTGTTGAATACAGTATAGTCAAAGAATGTGCTGCTTAAAGATCAGAAACTGGTTATAGACCTCAGACCTTTACACAAACACATAACAGTGACTTTATCTAGTTTAACTGTGTGTATGAGCTCAATCGTGTGATGGGTGTTATGTGTGCAGACTGACGTTAGGATGTGCTGATGTGTGTATAACTGAATGTCTGTGATAATGATAGATGCAGTGTGTACAGATTCAGATATGTTTATTTTGTCTTAGATGATGTGAGATAGCTGGTCTATACATGAATTCTGGTGCAATAATGTGTAAAGTATTGTGTATAGTATAAATAATATATGTGTGGTTGAAATATGTGACTATTGTATAGAATTGTATAGCTGTTTGTACTTTTACTGTTTTTCATGGAACCTCTGTGGTACAACAGATGGAAATCTGAAGTGTTGTAACATGTATGTTCACTAATGTTCACTGTCCCATTCAAATAAATAAACTGAAATTGAAATGTGGGCATAGAAGTCACAAAACTGTTGCTATCCTTAAGTTGTCATGTAAATATAGGCTGTGATTTAGTGGAAGCATGTACAGCTTTAAAGGACAAAAGGAAAAGCAGCATTAAAGGAAATTCCACAAGACTCTTTAGTAGAATGCAAACTGAATGACCAGCAGCTGTTTTTACCCACCAAGACCTAATCAACCACTGGAGACCTAAAGCATCTACTCATCTAAAATGTTCAAGAACTTTGGATCCACTAATCCTATCAATACAACTCAATAATTCAGTGAAAAAGGACATTTCTCAGCTTTTCATGGTCATCAGATATGACCCATTTGGACGTTCACAAGCTCCATAGGGAACATGGAAACACAGTCGTCTGCTGAAATATTAATTCACCAATAAATCCACTGTAGTTTATCAAATGGCAGTGTTTTTAGCCACTTATTTTTCTGCTCAGTTACTGATATATCTTACCGAAGAAGTCACTTTTCTTGAGTGTTGACATGGGTCAATATATAATTGAGGGACATTTAAAGTCCATGGGATGCATCTTGGATACATCTTTATTAAAAGTAAAAAAAAAAAAAAAAAAAAAAAAAAAAATGTTTTTAATGTTCATAATGATCATGTCTTTAAAATTCCATAATTATTTAATTATGGAGACAATCACTTACTAATAAATACTTAATAAATGACTAGATATACTAAAACATCAACTAGATAACCATCTGAATTTAATAACAAGCACCTCTGAATTAGCTAAACAATAATAAAATGAGCTTATTCAAAGACTGCTTTGTTTTTATTAATTTTTTTAAATTTTTTATTAAGTTGAGATAATCATGACACTTATTTCTTTTTTTGGCAATATATCAAATTTTATATGGAAAATAAATTGTATCTGTGTCCCAGAAATCCCTTTTATCTAGTTACCCATTACAAAAAACACCTCTGGAGGAAGTGTTAGTTCCAGATCACATGACCTGCTCCACATGATGTCATTTCCTCCTGAAGAAAACACTGACAAGACTCTAAGGCATGTTCTTTCTCCTCTTTATTAGTTATTTAATATGAAGCAGTGTGTGAGTCAAGTGCATATTTACCACACTCTTATGTCAGTGTTACTCCAGTATCTTTATAAATAACATTCAATTTTACTCAGTTGTATAAATGATATTTACAATAATTTTTCTGTAAAAAATACCATGTGGTGTTATGGTTATGTTGTTTTTGGGCCTGAAAACAGCAAAAACGTCAAGTATACCTGTCAACTATGTTACCCTGTAAATGCAACTCAAAAAGTCCCTCAATTATATATTGACCCATATAATAACCATTGAATTTACTATGAATTTTATGAATATTTACAGAAGCAAATATAAGAAAATACCAGATATTCATAGAAAAATGCAAAATGCAGAGAATGATATAAAAAAATATATGGACTTATTATATATTTGACTGAGGAAAGGTTAAATGGAAAGACAATTCATTTGGAAGTCACCACAAAAGCAGTTTTAGGTCTTTAAGGGTTCAAAGTCTCATTTTCTAGTCTCATATTGTTCTGTTTTGTTCCCACTTTTCATTTAGAATTGATTTGAGACTACATGGAATCCAGTATTCATTCAAACGGACCAGATTGCACAAGAGACAAATAAACTATTTAGTTAACAAACACTCTTGTCAGGATAGAGTACAGGGGCAAAGGTGTCTGTGTTATAAAAGCTCGACAATAATAACTGGAATAAAGTCCCAGATGGAGTCAGAGTTCAGACACATTTTAATGTTGCATCTCTGGTCTCATAACACTAACAGACAAGTAAACAAAGACAAACATTAGAATAGATGGACTGATGAACATCCGGGCAAACACGCAACACAGCATTTCTCCCCATTACCCTCTGGCCTCGATAGCGTGTATCTGCCGTGGACTCAATTACTTCCACCTTCCCTCCTCTTCTGAATGTGACATGAATATCCACATTATGATTACCACTGGCTCCAACGCAGCGCAGTCCTCCCACTCAAAAGGCTTTGTGTAATTAAATTCACACAAAAAAAAAAAAAAGAACTCAGGAAATAACTAGAGTGTCAGGAAGTGAGAAAGAAAACGAGATGGATGGAAGAGGATGAAGTGAAGCAGGGCGTGAGGAGCCTCTGTTATCTGGTTTGATTACTCTGAGAGCGGACATGAAGCCCAGATGTAGTTTGGAAACTTCAACTTCACTGTCCGTCTTACCTGAGATAACAACGAGAAAGCCACTTAACCCAGAAGGACCCACTGTGACATTTGTGGCAGTTCCCAAATGAATGTTTCTCCATACTAACCCGTCCTTAAAGGGGTCATATTTTGCTAAACCCACTTTTATTAGTCTTTGGTTCATTTATTTGTGTGTTTAGGAACCATAATAGTTCCAAAAGTTGGAATTTGAAGCCTCCAGGTGCTGCAAAGCTATCTTTATCGTCATTTTGGCAAAAATCAAGTGGATTTCTACAACCTGTTTTAATTCCTGCTTAATTTCTTACATTTTAGAACTAGTTACGTCACGACATTTGCACATATGAGGTCAAGACTTCCGACGAACATATCCGAGTACGACATAACTGTTTGTCAGCAGCAGCGGTTGTAGTCCGTACTGAAAATATGTCTAAACTTTGAGCAGATTACCCAAAATGTTCAGTTGTTGATTTAACGCGACAGAGCGGCACAGCCAACAACGTAGAGGGGGTGGGGTCATGTGCATTTAAAGGGCCAGCGCTCAAAACGACCTTTCTAGTGTCATTACTCAGAAATAGGGTTGAAGATGGAGGTATTGTGATTGCTTTGCTTTGTGTGTGTGCGTGTTTGTTTGTTAGCAAGATAACTCAAAAAGTTACAGATGGATGAAATTTTCAGGAAATGTTTATACTGGCACAAGGAAGAAATGATTAAATTTTGGTGGTGATTGGGGGTGGGCTGGGGGGGGGGCACGTGGGGGCCATGGGGGCCCACTGATCTGCCTTGGTGGAGGTCTGCGCTCTCCGAGTGCTTTTCTTGTTTAGGTCCTATTTTTGGCCCCAATATTTGATTAAAAATTCATTAATTTTGGGATGGCTCAGAGCAAGAGTATAATTTTTTTGGCATTTATCTGAGGTCATCATCAAGTACATCCTGGAGGGAATTATGTCTAAATTTCTCTTTTATTATTGGGTCTAAAAAGCAGGAAAAGTGCCAGATACCAAATAAACCCAGTTTCATAGAAGTACCCATTTGGCCTCAGAGTCTGGAAATAAATGCATAAAGTAAGTGAACAAACAGTACAGTCACATGCTTCACAACTGCATTCAGTTGAACATTTTTCACCTGAATGTGAAAGTGGTCAAATGTCACTACACGGACAAAAAGGAAAATGAGCACAAGCGACACGTGACATGTGCTGACATCAACTGTCACACACACACACACACACACCCTCCACCATGTGTTGTCCTTCCAGAGGACAGCAGAAATTAAGCTGCCAGCAACCAGCAGCTTTCATCTGCCTCTCCACTGTTTTTTTTTTATTTTTATTTTCGGATGACAAGTAGCAGTGCACTATACTACAAATACACACAACAAATACACACATTCCCCGTTAGATAAACAAGATAACCATGACCTTACATGTAATATACTGATGCAGGCCTCTTCTGTGCTGAAGGAGAAAGTAAATGCATGGAGATAAAACCAATTCAGCTCCAGACCATTTTTGTTAAAGGGCTGACCATTTATAGTGAATAGTTTTAGAGTTATATTTAGCAGTGAAGGCTCCGCTGTTTGAAGGACAAGAACAGTGTTGAGAGAGGTAAAGTACAATTAAATACTCAGTGTATGGATGAACAAATGTAAACCGAAGTCTTCTCAGTAGACCAGTAATAATGTATTAACAGAAAAACACCACCAAGACCACTATGAGTCCAAACAAAGACCAGTTCATCTCATACTGAAGTTGTTTATCTCTCATCCTTGGTCCATCACAGTACAAACAAGAGTCCTTGAATGGAAAAAAAAAAAAAAAACAGAAAATGTCCCACCATCAATTCAGTGAATCGCTACCACATTGACACACGTACCTGTAGGATTTAACAGAAACATAAAACATGAAACGTTTAATTCTATATTTGTAAATCCAAGAAAAACATTTCACTTTTCATCTGTCTATGATTCAGTTCTACATTAATTCTTATTTTGATGTATGTAGTAGCTTTTCCATTGACCCTCAAACTGCACAAATGTAACTTGCGCATAAAAATTTACCTTACAGAAAAACAATTTCGCTAAAAGTCTAATTTTTCGATTAAAAGTTTTTGCACTGCAAGAGGTGGTCTTTCGGGCGTAACGCAAATGGCATATCAAACAAGACTGTAATGAAAGACCCTTTTTTGTAACTAGAGTCAGGTGAATTAAAAAAAACTGATGTTGACATATGTTACAACAAGCAAAGAAGAAGAAGAAACATGTCGCGGTATGTGTGGACACACCAGGAAACCCAATCATTTTTTAATTTAGTACAAGATAGAGGGGTAATATATAATAATAATGAATATATCTGTAAATCAACCCCATATTTACGTTCATTGCCATGTTTATGGAATGACTTTGTGTTATCTCGCGGTAATACATAAAGAAATCATTGCATTTGTGATTTAATGAAAAAACACGCATTACACACTTCTGTTTTTTCGACACTTTGTAAATATCGGTAAAGTGTTGCGCAGATGTCCAATAGAAAAGCAACTTGTGTTACTAATATTACTTCTATCAATCATTTTAAACATTATTGAATTATTACTCTCATTATTATAATTTGATCAATTCTGTGCTTTTTTTCCATGCTTCCATGTTGGATTTTTTTTTTTTATATTTTCGTCTGGATGTTCCATTTATGGATTTATCAACACATTGAACTGCCTCTGTGTATTAATTGTATTCATTAACTCCATATCATGTAAATAAACCTGCCTTGATTGATGAGATCGCCTGATAATTACATTTTAGATGCATTTTGGACTCGAGAAACAATCGGCTCTTTATTCTTGTTCTTTGAGGATTTATTTTCTGCTGGCTGTGCGGCATTTTTAAAGCCTCACACAGTGGATTGTGGGTAGTTAAACAGAGCTAAGGATGCTGATGATCCACAGATGGGGATTACTGTCAAAAAAAAATTTCATTGTATAATCATGTGCAATGACAATTATCTATCCATCCATCTGACGTAGCTTTATGTAAATGACTGAAGGACCTTTCCTGAATTTGAGAAATGGGCTCATCACTGGACTTTACTGATGAGGAAGTACACGCTCCGTGCACAGGAAAGGCTCATCTACTACCTGCTGACGTTTTGTTGTATCCTGGTTGTTCTCTCACTTGTCTTGCCAGGTGATGTCTTTACCTCAGCTGGTCTTCCTAACCTCAGTCTGGAGGCTACACTAGTGTCAGCGGGCCATTTGGGAGTGGGTCTTAGTTTTTTTTTACTATTTTTTTTTTTTTTTTTTAACTTCCCAATTTGATTTGCCTTTGTTTATTCATGTGTTCAATGGTTTAAGTTCATTATTCTTAGTGATCTGAATTACTTTTCTTTTGCTAAAAAAATAAAATATTCTTCTCACCCTTCAGTTTCCTTTTGTTTCTTTTCATTTGGGTCTATTTTTATTGTTACTTCCCTCATTTCCTAAACTAACCAGGGAATGGAACACTATCATTATCTGATAGGATTATTACAGACATTAGAGAATTAATTCACACTCTGCAAATGAACATGTAGATTTCATACAGTGTGAGAATCAGCAGCAGATCTACTGCACTATGCCGAGGCAATGAAAGACAATATTTAAAGCTGCCGTATGTGGGATTGTGGCCAAAACTGGTACTGCAATCACATTCAAAATACTGTAGAGCGTGGTATCCTCTCCACCTCCCCTCAGACTAGGGGTTGCCAGATCCAGCTTGAGCATCTACTACTAGCGTTTCCACCAATCCTTGCCACCACACCATAAATGTCATTCAAAGAAATCATCACCAGACTTATTCTACATAAGTATAATCTATAATAGGCCAGGACAAATGTCCTGAACACTCTAATGAAAGTTTGCAAAGATTCAGGAGATAGGGAAAAGGGAAATAAGCCTTAACTTTCACTTTTACTTCAGTGAAGTACAAGCAGCATGGATCCCCCCCAATGCTGAAAGGCCACTGACTTGGTGATTGGCAGACAGGTGACGAGCAGAGCATCAGACCAAAAAACACAATGACAACATAAACGTCATTTCGGGGCTTACACTTAGCTTTTCAAATGCAAATATTCTGGCTGGACTACTACTGTCAGTGATATCAGTATTTGAAAAGAACATGGTGATGACAGTCAGGGCCATTTTATAATTACTTACAACATAATTCCTACATACTGCACCTTTAAACTCATGACTAGCTGATATAGCCAGTGCACCATGGGAAAAAAAAGAAGAAAGTGGTTTTATTTCCATCACTTAGCAATGGATGAAAGCACAATGTGCAGATACTTAGTTTTGATGTCAGGTCTGGCAAGTGAAAATCTAGTAAAAAGGCTCCTGACCTGGTAATTATAGTCTGAGAGCCAACATAAGAAAACTCCGCTTCTGTCCGTCTGAACCAATGGGTGATTGACAGACGGCCAAGTTTCAGGTATTAAAAGCTTTTTTTCTTTAACTGACATTGACTCAAAACCCTGGATCCAGTTTAACTGAAGAAATATTTGAGGTATTAAACTCTAAACTAAACACTGGACCATGTTTTTGCCAAGGACAGAAAGCTTTAGGAGATCAAAATAGTCTGTTCTCCAACCGACATGGCGCTGCTTTACAAGAAGACACCTTTAATCACTGAACAGATTTATTCATGTTGAAAAAATGTCTGTGCTGTGCTTCTAATTACTTATTTTTTTCTTTCCAGTTCACCAAAACCTTAATGTGATCTGTAGTTCACCCTTTGAAAAGTCCAACAAATCTGTCTGTTCAATAAGGCAAACATCCCTGAACAGTCAGCGAGTCAAGAGAATATCAATTAGAACATGCCACTTAAAAACTCAAACAGCACAGATACAAAGTACAGCTGTGTTCCTTCATTCGTCAAACACTGGGTCATGACATTGTTCAGTTATCGGCTTGATGCGTTCCCTCCCTCCTCTTAAAACATCCACCCATCAGTCACACACGCATAATCCTGAGACATGTGCCAAATAAACATCATTAAAAACAGAAAGCAGTTGCCCCTGTGTGACATCCGTCATGCGTGTCGGGTAGATACCACAACAGCTCATTACCATCCAAAGTCATCAAATTATAGTGTGTGTGCAGTATGTGTGTTTAATGAAAAGATGGCACCTATGCGTCCACATTTAACATGCAGGGATCGCAGTATGGTAGGACCACTGTTAAATATAAATTAGACACACAACTTCAAATACAATTTTGTGGGGACTTTACTTTCTTCCTGCTAATGTATAGTGTCCTCCAAATTATGATTTTCAAGTTTCTCCAAAGAATATCTAACAAAATGTCCATAAACATAGCAAATCATCAACTAACTGGACATGTGTGTGTGTTGTGTGTGTGGTTATAGGTTATGAGACAAACAGATAAGGTGGGGTGGCCATTGCCTTGATTCTCCTGAATACAGAAGAAATGTGTAAAACTGTTCATACATGGACTCGTTCCAAGTTCCTGTTCAAAAGTTCTTGCCTGTTATATGCCACAACACATTCCTGTGATGTCTAAATTGAAATTCTGAAACTTAGAGCTGCCAAAGTTAAGTTGCACAACAAAAAGGCAATGTTTATGCTTTTTTTTTCAAATTATTAATGCATTATATGTGTGATATTTACAAGAAATACTAAGTTGAAAGTAATTAAATTTTATTATTTTTATTTGTATTCACAATTGCCTCTCTGAAAATGTTTTTAGTCAAGAAAATACATTTTGAAGCGTATGCACAATGTGAATGTAACAAATAAAACTTAATTATCAAAAAATAAATAAAAAGGAAACCAACTGGTCCTTCATTATTAAGTGAAATGCCTTATTTCCTCTTGTGTATTTATAATTGCTCTTTAACCAAGGAAAAATAAGTTTGATCCTATTACCCGATTAACCAAAGGAATTTTCTTTAGAATACTCGAATACTAAACTATTCAATAGCTGCAGCCCTAAAATACTGTACAAAATTACGGCAGTAGCCCACTTCTATGAATAAAAAACAAAACAGTCACCATAAAGCCACCGTGACATTTCTTTACAAAACACACTAAATCAAATTTAGCAGCAATTTCATTCCACAAACTCTGCTTTATACATTTTACCAACAGAAATACATTACTGCTAATTACCTCCGCCAAGGAGGTTATGTTTTTGCCAGGGTTTGTTTGTTTGTTTGTTTGTTTGTCTGTCTGTTTGTCTGTCTGTTTGTCTGTCTGTCTGTCTGTCTGTCTGTTTGTTTGTTTGTTTGTTTGTTTGTTTGTTTGTTTGTTTGTTTGTTTGTTTGTTTGTTTGTTTGTTTGTTTGTCCGTTAGTGTGCAACATAACTCAAAAAGTTATGGACAGATTTGGATGAAATTTTCAGGGTTTGTTGGAAATGGGATAAGGAAGAAATGATTAAATTTTGGTGGTGATCGGGGGTGGGGGGGCCCACAGGGGGGGCCACTGATCAGCCTCTGATCTCAGATCCGAGTGCTTCTAGTTTCATACTGAATTCACACAGCAAACAGTCCTCTGTATGCTAGGTTTCTGATCCACAAACATCGACAATCCTATAAAAATAGTTGCACAAAATATGGTCTCTTATGAGTACATAAAACACTGACATCGGACATTATTGTGCAAAAATACACTTACAACACGGGATGCTTCATGAATGTTCTCACCGTCCGAAAGACAGGCTATCTACCAGGGAAAAGACCGCGTCAAGATGGCTGCTTCCTGAACTTTCCCATAATTCAGCGCTCTCTGCAGGCATACGGTGCTGTTCAACGGTATCCATCCGCCCTCTGCTGACCAAAAATAGAACTGCAGTTACATTGCCATAACTGATAATTGAAACCGTATGGATCTACTATCCTGTAAATATACTTCTTTTACCACCTGGTTACATATATACCGTATTTTCCAGACTATAGAGCGCACCTGAATATAAGCCACACCCACCAAATTTTAAAAGAAAAAAATATTTGTACATATACAGGGTGGGGAAGCAAAATTTACAATGAACATTTAGTTGTTTTTTCTCAGCAGGCACTATGTCAATTGTTTTGAAACCAAACATATATTGATGTCATAATCATACCTAATACTATTATCCATACCTTTTCACAAACTTTTGCCCATATGAGTAATCAGGAAAGCAAACGTCAAAGAGTGTGTGATTTGCTGAATGCACTCGTCACACCAAAGGAGATTTCAAAAATAGTTGGAGTGTCCATAAAGACTGTTTATAATGGAAAGAAGAGAATGACTATGAGCAAAACTATTACGAGAAAGTCTGGAAGATACTATTAAAGAAGAATGGGAGAAGTTGTCACCCGAATATTTGAGGAACACTTGCGCAAGTTTCAGGAAGTATGTGAAGGCAGTTATTGAGAAAGAAGGAGGACACATAGAATAAAAACATTTTCTATTATGTACATTTTCTTGTGGCAAATAAATTCTCATGACTTTCAATAAACTAATTGGTCATACACTGTCTTTCAATCCCTGCCTCAAAATATTGTAAATTTTGCTTCCCCACCCTGTATAAGCCACACCTGAAAATGGTCCACATTGTAACATGAGATATTTACACGGAAAGACTATTTAAATATTTATTTCCATACCTAACCTGCTTTTTTCCAAACAGTGCCTGTAACACGGTTGGTTAAAAAACCCAGAAAAGTCACTGATCTCTATCTTCATCTTCCTTCTGCGCACTGAAACCACTGCAGTCGTCTTCTTCGGTGTTGGAGTTGAACAGCCTCAGAAAGGCTCCATCACACCTTCTACGTCTCTCTTCTGTTGTTGCTCTCAGTGTCACTTCCGTGCAGCAGCTCTATTTCCTACTTGGACAGACCAAGGTTAGAATAGTTTTGGATTTTTCATTATAGTTTAGTTTTATTTAGTTTAGACTTTTTTTTCTCTAATTCAGATTTCAATTTGTTTTTAGAGCAGGTTTGCTAGTTTTTATTAGTCTTCATTTTCTTCTGAGTGCTTAGTTTTAGTTTAGTATTAGGTTGGGGTTTTTTTTTATATCTTTTCTCTTCTTCTCCGTCGTATTCACATAAATCCCAGACAGGACAGGATTTCTTCCAACTTTAGTCCCTAGGTTTCCAGGTAGAGTGGGGACCAGAAGATGACTCTAAACCACAAGTGCCGTATGGTGCCGCTAGCTAAAATTGCTAGAGCAAAATAAGTCGATTTCATATCAATCGGACATTGACAAAGACGAAAACAAAGGTAATTTTTTTCCATAATTTTCATACGTTTTAGTTAGTTTAATAAGCACACAATACAGTTTCAGCTAGTTATCATCTTTTCTTTTAATCATAGTTTCTATTTATTTCTGTCAACGAAAATGTTTTTTCAGTTTTAGTTTTCGTCATTTCGTTAGTTTTCGTTAACAATAATAACCTTGGGACAGACATATCTAGGGATGGGAATTGTTAAGAATTTAACTATTCCGATTCCATTATTGATATTGCTTATCGATCCGATTCCCTTATCGATTCTCATTGGGTGAGGGAAAAAAAAGAGTACAAACGGGTGTGTTTGCATTAACTGTCTTTTATATTTCCATCTCTGCACAGAAAATATAACATATACAGTATGTACAAATAATAATAACAGATGACACTGGTCCAGTTCGGGGGGGGGGGGGGGGGGGGGGGTGCAGTTAAAGTGAAACCTTTCCTTTCCCTTCTTACCTTCGGAAACTTGAGGAGTTACAATGTTTGTTGCCCACACCAGAACCGGCCCAGCATTCACTCTGCCGCTACATTCACAAGTGCCGCTGTATATCAAATACGTTACATTCCTGTAAATGATTCACATGCTGTGGACAAATGTTTGAGGATATAGGAGGGATTCCACCCTTTTGAAGACATGAAAGCTTCAACAGTGTTCCAAGTAAGTGGACCTGGTGTCGTCTTTTTAGACCATTTCTGCCTCAACGCCATGTTGGCTATGTTCTGACCAAAACAATGCCGCGTACGTGTGATGTCATCGCGCATGCACAACGAAGGCGGAATCAATAAGCAGAATCGTTAAGCAGGCAGGCAAACGTTTCCAAGGAATCGAGCTACAGGGAACCGGTTCTCAAAAAGAACCGGTTCTCAGTTCCCATCCCTGGACACATCGATTGCTTTTAACTTTAAAGCTGCATCATATGCATTTTTTCGTGTTTTCCATGATGACGGTTTGTGCATGACACGCAAAATGATTGTTAAAAGTTAAGCTTAAAACTTCTCCTCTTCGCATCACCTCTTCCACCTGCCTGTCTCGCTTTTGCACTTCCTGCTAGATCACCCCCTGGAGGCCGTTAGTAAAAATCTATACTTGAGCCGCATCGTTGTATAAGCCGCAGGGTTCAAAGTGTAAGAAAAAAGTAGCGGCTTATAGTCTGGAAAATACGGTATATATATAGTAGTGTGTGTGTGTGTGTGTGTGTGTGTGTGTGTGTGTGTGTGTGTGTGTGTGTGTGTGTGTAGGTGTGTGTGTGTGTGTGTGTACTCCTTGGACTTCACGCTTGAGTGCTTGCATATATGTGGCTTCAAGCAAAGGGAAAACAGTTCATTGTGCAATAAGCAAACTTCAGCTAAAATATTCATGAACAGCCTCCTTGGTGGGGTGCAGCAGGTTGAGTCAGGTCGAGCTCATTTAAACAGCACTGAGCTAAAATAGGAGAAGAGGCTCTCGAGAGCAGCGGCTACTGGAGGTCAGTGCTTTTAAACCCGTCACACCACTCTCACTGGCCACACTTGACCACATACACATCTATATGCAGACGCTTCCATACAGGTGCACTATATGTACAACTGAGCACTTAACATCAAATCAGACTCCGTGGCAGGTACGAGAAGGGTCGAGACACTCGATAACAGGAGATTCACTCACAAAGACCATGTGTTTCTACAGTGACTAACGGGTCATCTGCTTTTAGGTCTGCAGGAATACAAATAAGTAACAAGGACATTGTAGTGCACATTTGATGACTGCTATGCTTGTGTGTTCTAACCTGGCCAGCCACCCGTCTTTCTCAGTAAAAAATCCATCTGGAATCCAAATATGAAGGCGGGACCAACAGGCGCTGAGTAAACCAATCACAGATAAGACAGACGTGGCGCTTTTGTCAGAGAAGTTTAAGAATACACAGTGTAATCTGTAATTCAGTTCTCATTTTTGAATCAAATAAACAACCAACAACAGTTGTAAAGAGATTTGCGGACTTGGAACTGACTTTGACTCACGACAAAAAGAAGTCAGTGGGTAGAAACACCCGCCCCCCAGACTTGTGATTGGTTTGGTATAGAATAGATAGTGCATATTTCGCAGCGACTGGCCCAATTCCAGACTGCTTTCTCAGTTTGAAGATGGATGGATGGATGGATGGATGGATGGATGGATGGATGGATGGCAGATTACACTTAGCATGCCACAATATTTTAATGTTTTGAATTAAACTTTGTGGGACTATAATTTCTTTCTTGAATGGTCATGAAAAAGAAAAAAGCATAAGTTACTGAGGCTTAATCCATGTGCTATGTTGTATTGTGTCAAGATACCACACAACCATCAATGAAAAGCATCTCAACTACAACTTAATCCAACTAAGCAGAAATCAAAAGTTCCTCATTAACCCATAAAGACCCAGTATTACTTTTGTGGCAGTTACAAAATATGTTTTCCTCTATATTTCCGTTTTCTTACATGATTTACCACAATTTATTATGACAATCTTCTGTATTTTGTGTTTTTTTTAGTGAACATCAGGAATTTTCCTATATTTAATTTATTGATCATGTTGATGTTTATAAAAGCTCAGATTAAAGTTGAGGGCTATTATATTAGAAACAGAAAACTGACAAAAAAAAAAGTGACTTTTCCAGTCCAGTCTTTCATTAACTGATCATAAACCCAGTGTGTCCATCCACTGTCATTGATCCAACTCCATGGGTTTTACTGGTGAATCAATGTTGCAGAAGATGATGGTGTTTCCACGGTAACTACGGAGCCTCTGAATATCCAAATGGGTCATATCTGATGACCATGAAAAGATGACAAACTGTATTTTACACCAATTATTTCCATGGACTGATAGGATTAGTGGATGAACAGGTATTAAACAGTTTAGACCAGTAGATGGCTTTGGTCGTCGGTGGATGTTTGGGTCTTTATTGGTTGAAGACCGTTCAGAGATGTATTGCTATAAGGTTGCCATGTGCAAAGCATCCATACCTTCAGAATAAATGTAAAATATTCAAATATTAGCCGTTGATTGAGTGAGAAACAGGTCTGATATTTTTTAATCTAAAATGATCTGTTTGATATGCATTTGGTAACATAAACAACCTTTGCACCTCTGCTACATCAGATGTTTTAAAGCCACTGCAGGGCTCAAGGTAGTAGGAGCAGCGCTGCATACAGACCATTCTTCTTCCTCCCTCCACTTTCACAGTCTTCATTATACAGCAAACAGCTGGAGGCCTCAGGGAAGGTCGTGTGTTTATGCGTGAATGTGTGTGCATGAGTCCTGAGGGAAAGTTTTGGACCTAATTGGCACCGGCATGTCAAATGTTCCCATGAACCAAGCTGGCACCCCTGTACGTCAAAACTCCCCGTTCCCAACAAATGGAACCGAGCATGAATGCGAATAAGTCTGTCGACCCCTGAGTGACTTTTAGTGCCCCAGTGCTGATGGTGGAGGCAGGCAGGCTGGAGGGTATAAAATCAGTTTATTAAAATGAACATCCATAAAATATTTGGACTACTAGATAACCTGAAATAGCTTGCAGGAGGTCACAAAACATTTGAATGTCGATGAAATGATAGCATGTGTTTAAACATATTCTAATACTTTACATATGGTACTAACACACATGCTGTTCCACAACACCGATGATCTGATTTGCGTTTTAAACACCTCGCTGGATAAATTTAGCCATTAATGAGAGGAAAAATGATTTTCTTGAAACTCCTTAATAAGTTCAGATGCAGAGCTTCCATTAATACTGGCCATTATGTGAGGATAAGTATGCTGATGAATGCAAATTAGGTTAATTAATGACCTCATTAACATAACTACTTCTGTTCAATATATCACACAGATATGGTGGGACATTAAGCAGCTCAAGTGCCTCTCGTCTATTATGGCTCCACCTAATTTATATTGCATATTTAAATATTTGATAACACGTTCCACTGTCACATATAAGATATGTACTGTACATTTTTAGGATGTTATATCATACATACTCTTACAGTCTTGGTTAATGGTTCACAGGCTAATGTTAGTGTTACTATTATTAGTGTTTGGCTGAACAAGACATCCTGCTTTGGTCTGTGTTTTACAGAGGGGGCTTCTGAGTGCACACAGGACACTCAAATACCTTAATGATGATGAATTGAGACAGTTTGTAAAATGCTGTATGAATGTCCTGTGGGCCACATAACATGGAAGTAATCTTTGGAGGCAGAAAATTTTCTAGTGCATGAGTTTTTGTTTTTGAAACAATGACTGTTTTTGGTGATTGTTTTGGAGGCATTCCAATTCTAGTACATTTATGCTTCACTGGAAACCCAATTTGCAACATGCATGTATGGAAACCTGTAAATATGTTATTTTTGGTTTTACTTGTTCTACAAAGGTTTGAAGTTTTTTAAACAATAAAAATGTTTTATATTCTCTAAACTTACAGTATGTATGTAATGTATTATGTGCCAAAAGTTACATGTATCAATGACATTGATTATTCCTGTGCAAAAATACAAAAGTGACATTTATACCTCTATGATAATCCTCTTGTAGCTACCATTAGCTCAGAAGTGGATTAAGGTCCTGCTTACACACTAACAAGGCAACTTGAGCAAAACTGGCCACAAATCTTCCCAAAACACTGAATCTGTTAGATTTTTGTAAAAACTTCATCTCTGTGTTGCCTCTCCTGTGGTGACATACTACGGTTAGCTTGCTGGCAAACATTAGGATAGATGTTAAATGACAAACACTTCCTTTAAGATTATTTTATCTTCATGTGATGTTCACAAGCTTCAATATCAGCAAAGAGCTCCTGTCTGGTAAACATCTGTTTAACCTGAAGGCCACATTGAAGAACGTTCACATGGTTGTGTCAATCATGGCCCCGGGAGCAGAGGAGAACGCCCATCCATCCCTCATTCCCCTCACAGTAAGCAGCCTTCATACAATCAGTGGCTCTTTAACCACAGAAAACAGCAGAGCCAGTGGAGCCAGAGCAGAGCCCTGTTGGGGAGGAACCAGGTGGACACTGGTCTGAAGGACCTCCAGAGGCTCAGACTGTGGACCAACCCAGCAGATGGCTGACTTTCACTTTGGATCTGTTTCAAGCTCCTTCTGCTTTGGATTTATATGTTATCATTGCATTAATTCATTAATCATGTAGTCAGTAGTTAATGTTTTTGAAAATGTATTCTAGTGGGTTTTTTTTGGGTTTTTTTTTAAAGGTTAATTGAAATATTAAAATAAATTCTCAGATTGAGCCCTTTTCATTGTATTTGCGTGCTGCCATCTTTGGAGGACAGCATACAAAGTAACAGTAGTTGTTCATGTCTCCAGTCTTCCAAGAATTTCTGTTCCCAGCCGTTGAATAGATACTTTTGGTTGTAATGCTAAATGTCCTCACTTTAACACGGTTCATAGTTGGTAACAGATTTGCTGTCTGGGTCTATTGTGCATCAAAAAATGCAGCGACACACTGTAGAACAACTCCTTCGATTCCCTTTTTCAGTGGCAGTAAGAAATACAAACATCTGTGCTTTTGTTATAATAACACTCTTGTTACCTTGCACTATATCTGACAATGTCAGCATAACACACCCACTTTACTATATCTTATGGCCTACACAAGGACACACACACACACACACACACACACACACAAAAGACCCTCACAATGCAACCCTTCCGGAGAAGAGGTTGAGTCAGTCGCACATGTCACAGTGACACTGAGGGCGTACTAGTACCAATACCCAAGGTACTGTGTCACTCCAGTAGTTGTCTGGCTTGAATATTTTGGTCGTGCAGTGGTATTCTTGTATTTTATTCTTGTTATTTGGGTTTCATTTATTCTTCTGTATAGCACTTTTTTTTGTTTGTTTTTGTACATTTTCTATGTCTTTAAATCTATTCTGTATTTTATACTTCTATTTTGGTTTGAATTTTTCTTCTGTACAGCACTTTGGTCCACTGCAGTTGTTTTAAAGTGCTTTACAAATAAAATTGGATTGGATTTATTGAAGTAGTTTTTACCTGTACTGACTTCCATGCGAATAACATTTGGTGGTTGTGGGACCTGGCCAATGACCATGCATTTGGCTCCTACAGGTGACCTGAGGGTGTGTTCTCATTGGAGGACTAAAGAATCAGATCCCAATTTTGTGCCCTGCAGCCAATCAGAATTGTCTTTATTTTTGCTCTCTTAAGTCACTGGATGTTTTTCCCTGGGTTGTCAAGTGGCTGTAAGTGACATATGGTCACTTTCAGGACTCCAGGATGAATGTAAAGCCTGTTAAATAGGCAAGGCAAGGGAAGTTTATTTGTATAGCACATTTCAGCAACAAGGCAATTCAAGGTGCTTCACACAGGACATTGAAATAAAAGAAACAAAAAGAAACACATTTAAAACATTATAAAAGAAACATGTAAAAGGTGATTAAAAACAGCGAGTAAGAAAACAACACATAAAATCAAAATAAAATAAAATAAAATAAAAATAAAAACACACACACACACATATTAAAGTAAAAGTTGCAGTGCAGAGTTTCAAAGAGAATATAAAATTTAAAAAGTCAAAAGCCTTTTAGTCAAATAGTTCAAGATATTATAGTTAACCCAGTTTTGTTTTGCTTTATAGGAAATCCACCTCATCGTTTTACATGTCGTCAAGTGCCTCTTGGTTTTTCAGCTGCATAGATGATGTAGTGTCCTTCAGTAGCAGCTGGTTTGTGGGCAGGTTGTACAAGTTACCTGAAGTTTTCTCTTCTGTTTTAAAATGCAGACAAACTTTAGAACATTCCAAGTGTGGCTCTGCACCATATTCATACTCACTGTGTTTATAGTCTGTTGTGCATTTCAAGTTTGTTTGGACTTAGTTGGTAGATTTTAATACCATAATGCACATCCTGTTCTCAGTGCAACCTAGGAACACTTCAAAACTTCTACCTCTATTCAAGAATGATGGTAGTACCAGACACATGCATGTATAGCAAGTGTGGATGGAGATCTGGTAACAAGACTCCAAACTTAAAAAAAAAAAAAATCATTAGAAAGTAGCACAGTGCTATGTGTTTTTAAATGTACATAATCTGTGTATGCAACACTCCAAACATAAATGACATACATTCCGTAAAAGTGCAGCAGGTGTCATTGGTTGCACTCAGTTTTTCATTTTATTTGAAGTTGAACTTTTTCAAATGGAATGAGGGGGATTCAGAAAGTCAGTGCATTCAGTTGCATTTATCTTGAAGTTTACTGCTCAGCATTGGCATTCCATGTGGTACATGATGTGCTTTCAGAGATGCTGAATAAAACATTTAGGAGGCCACTCACTCAAGAGGATGAGTGATGTTTTCAGAGAAGATGGAGACTGTCAACATGTTTAAGATACGTACCATAGATCTCAAGGTTCTGTGTCCAAATTCCATCAATTGCGTATTGATTTCTCTCGCTCAACACAAGGACACCACCAGTTTGCAATTCCAAACACTAGCTATATATTTCACAGATGATTAAGACTTTCTATCAACCTCACTCTAAAGTGACCAAAAACACAAAGACACTTATGGATCGCAGCTTTATCCTATGACAGAATACTAAATCCAAAGAGTAACTGTGTTTATAATGAGTGTTAGAAAAAAAAAAAAAAAAGTGGGACAAAATGAGTAGTGCAGATAGTACTAACATTTTCTATTAATACTCTTTAATATCATGCATGTGCGTGTTTATGTTTCTCCCTTAAACAAAATCCAACAGAACATAGACTGGGGTCACAAGTTGGGAAACTAAAACTGCAAAAAAAAAAAAAAAAAAGAGAGAGAAAGGTTGTAAAAACCTAAATAAGGCTCTTTTTAAAAGGGGTTCTAAAAGGCCCACTAGACCCATCAAGGCTACGTTCAGACTACAGGCAAATGTGGCCATAATTAGATTTTTTTTTTTTTTTTTTTTTACCCATATGTGACCTGTATCCAATCTGCTAAAAACAGTTTGAACAGCACAAATCAGATTTTTTCAAATTCAACCCAGGCCACTTTCATATGTGGTCCGATACGCATCTGATATTTAGCAATGTGACTTCAGTCTGAACAGCCAGGTCACATTCATCTGACATTTACATGATTAAAATTTGACAAACATCACAAGTCTGCATCCCAGGAGGAGGAGTGGTGGGAAAAACATATTTACTTCTGTAAACACAGTGAGTGTCTGTGTGGTCACGTATTATGTCAGGACCTCTTTTGTGAATGCGGGTCACTTCAGGGTCACATTCAGTTCATACTCAAAACTGACAGAAGTCGCATTTAATGTGTAACATGATTGGGCACACAAAAAAATTGGACTTCACCAAAAAATCTGAATTGTGCATTAAGATCTGCTGTCTAAACATAAGCTTTGTCTATCATAAAAAGAGAAAAAAAGAAAAGGTGGACCTTGAACACTAGTGTGGAAATGGGAGTCACTGGTCAGGATCAGGGGAGGACAAAAGGGATGGAGCATGACAAATAAAAAAAAACCTAAGCAGGGACTCAATACCAGAAAACCCAGAGGAACTGTTGCATTGTGAACAGCTCCCAGCCCACTGGAGCTCCAGCTCCTTTTAAAGACTACCTGACTAATCACAGCCAGGTGAGGGAGCCACGACAGGTGGACCTGATAATGCCCAACGACCTGTGGCCAAGATCCTAAACCAGAGGGAAATACAACAGTGGGGTAATCTGTTCCCTTACAGTATCTGAAGTGTTTTTGTTGATGAGTGGAGGTTCCTGGTTCAATTCCATATCATCACTGGTTCAGGTGCCACATGAAATCCTAATGGTATATTCTTAAACACACAGTGGAGCCAGTACCAGAGCTGGTGGAACAGGTCATCAACCAAGTAGTAGTAGTGTGCAGGTTAAAATATGAAAGACAAATGCATTTCATTGGCTGAAAAGAATTCACAAAAGGAACAGAAAGTACTAATGTGGGTTTTTCTCAACATCATGAATTATCATAACCAGCCAAAAGTACAAATATCTAAAAACAGTTTTCTAGTACATAAAAAAAAAAACCTCAAACTAATGTACATCACAAACCAGATTCTCACATAAATTCCCTGTTAACAACTGTTGCCATGTCCACATCCATGAGATCAGCCATAGCACACTGAGAGGACTTGGGTTGGACTTTCCTTGAAAATCATGAGCAGAGACTCTAGAGTTCTTCAAGTGCTGCCTCTCTTCTTCCTCTCTACAACTATAACACCATGCAACACTTGGTACTGTTAGGTGACACATGCAGTTATCGAAGGTCAAAAACAAAGCACAAGACAATCTGGTTTCATTCCAGTGTCATTTTTGTGCCAATCATAAAGCACAGTTATCTCCATGTGCCACACAAATTAAGGGCAAGAGTCTTAAAATGCTCAATAATCTCTGACAGAAGGGAGGAAAAAAGCCTTTGGCTGGAAGGGCTGTGTGTGACGGCCACATGGGGTGTTTCCAATGTAAACTTCATATAAGTACATGAGCACAAGAAAATCCTCCAACCTGAACCTTTAAGACAACTGAATTTAACAATTACATACACTTCATAATCTATGAGTGCATATTAACCCCTTACTGCCTAAATGAATTTAGAATTATATACATACATATAAAACAGTTATTTGTGTTGCTGCCCTCTAGCAGATGCTAAATTAAGTGGCACTATTACAGCACCTACAATAGCTATGATGCAAATTAGTGATTTTTTTATAATTGTCATAATAGTAATGAAAATACATTTTCTAATCATAAGTATGTGGATTAATTTATTGATGTCGCATTGATCATTCTGTGATAGGTTGTAGTAACATTATATGCCTCATATAGGATTGCAGCGATTCAGTTTATTACAAGATTAAGATGTAAAAACAGTAAAACAGCTAAAATGTTTGCAATAAATATTAATTCATATTAATTCACATAAGTCTTAAAACAATAGGAATATAGTTAAAATGTTCATGTTACAATAATATCTTTGCCATTTCAGATAAGGTAATCTGATCCACTAGCATGCCTGAAACTATCTGGGGTTGATTAGTTATGTCTTTATTCACCTCTAGAGGGATCACGCCGTTTCTCCTCATTGCATTAAAGTGTACACTGAGGAAAACAACGGTAAATCATTCATGTAATTCTATCTCCCCTGTTTTCAGGTAATTGTGGTCAACTGTGATCATATTGTGAAATGTACTTTGTTGAAGCATAAAACCGTTTGTTTGTTATAGTTTTTGCAATGCTAAGATAAGTTTTATTGTTAACTGTAACTGAACGTTATCATACAATGTGTCGTGAGTGCACGCCGCCATCTTATGTCTGTATACGTTTGTGGCGCTAATATATAAGGCTAAAGCTACACAAGTTTTTATGTTGTATTACGTAACCATAATTTTATTTGTTATATGTCACTATTGTGATTGCATTAAAATGCACACTGAGGAAAACAACGGTAAATCACTCGTGTGATTCTATCTCCTGTTTTCAGGGGTACAACAATTCCACCAGTCAACAATCCAAACAAAAGAAAAATTATCCAAAAATCAGTGGTATGATTACCAAAACAGACGTTGAAACTGATCCGTGAACGTCAGGAATCCTAACCAGGTAACACATGTACATTCAGAGTGTTGAGCAGCACCTCAGTACAAAACCAATGGAACACTGGGGCAAATCTGCAGTCTACGAGGGTTACGATTGATAAACCTAAAATCATTATCCAAGTATGTTTAATTGTGATGGTGGTCTAAAAACCATGAGAAACAGGAGTGTAGAATAGTCGGAGCAGGAGATCAGGCATAGCTACTGGTGAGACTGGCACTGGTGAAGGTCCGAAGGCTGGCTGAGGTGGTAAACGACTGATCTGGCAGAGACTGAACAGGTTGGAGAGTCCGACATCGCGGCCCAGAATAATCTGACTTTTTGTGGATGGTGAAGGTTGGCTTATGTGTACTGTTAGTGAATTGTTGATGAACAGGTGAGTGGAAACAGGGGGAGTTGATAACCAGTGGGGAAACGATGTGTGTCATTTTAGGATCATTCAGTGACTTTATGAGTTTCAGTATTGGTAGGTATAATATTGTTATGCCTCCCTATGCATGATATATTTTAAGTCACCTTTACTTCATTTTAAATAATTAATCAGTAAAATTAAACATGGCAAAAGCACATCTGGCTTTAACATAAATCCTCTTTCGGGATTAGAAATGTGAGGTAATTCCCTCTGAATGGTGTTATTCTTTGCTACACCTCATCAGCAGCATCAGGTACACCTGTTTTGACCAGGTGGGCCTAATCAGCATGCCGGCATATAAGCAGCTGTGGTTCAGCCATTCTTTGGTGGATTGTCCTCGGAGTATGCCAGATGTGCATGCGGTTCAGTCCACTTAGAGTCGATTTGACCTTACTTTGAGAGGCAAGTTTTGTAAAAACTTACTTCATACATAGGTGGTGGTAAAGAGTCAGAAGAGGGTTAGGATTAGAGTTAGGGTTAGAGTTAGAGAGTTTGGGTCAGAAGTTAGGGTTGGGGTTAGGGTTAGAGACATGGGACCAAGACTGGCACGTTCAGAAGTGCCAAATTATGTCTGACGTGACCAAATACCAAGTCTCTACGAGATTTGGTTCCAGAGATATTCTGGGTCAAAGCTCGCTCCTGTTGGAAATGAATGGAATTTGGAAGTTGGATTTGGAAATTGGAATCTGACTGTATCTCAGGAAAAGAAGGTCCTAGAGACATGGGACCAAGACTGGTGTGTTCAGAACCCTAATTATATAGACAGGTCTATGTTCCAAGTCTCTACAAGGTTTGGTTCCGGAGATATTACGAGTCAAACATCGCCTCAAACATGAATGGGTGAATGGAAAATTTAACTAAGTGGGGACCCTGAAATGTACCACTCAGAAACCTGACAGGAACAGGTTTCAGGCCATTTAGAGTCGAATGGACCTTACTTTGAAGGGTAAGTTTTGTAAAACTTACTTCGTACACAGGTGGTGGTATAGAGTTAGAACAGGGCTAGGATTAGGGTTAGAGAGTTAGGGTTAGGGTTAGGGGTTAGGGTTAGGGGTTAGGGGTAGGGTTAGAGGGTTAGGGTATACAGATAGACAGGCGATGTGGTCAGATGGGTCTTGGCTTAGGCAACTCATTGAAGCTTTGGGTAAGCCACTGAAGCTATGGGCAAGCCAGTGAAGCTATGGAAAATGAATGAAGCTATGGGCAACTTACTGAAGCTATGGGCAACTCACTGAAGCTATGGGCAACTCATTGAAGCTATGGGCAAGCCACTGAAGCTATGGGCAACTTACTGAAGTTATGGGCAAGCCAGTGAAGCTATGGGCAACTTACTGAAGCTATGGGCAAGCCAGTGAAGCTATGGGCAACTTACTGAAGCTATGGGCAAGCCAGTGAAGCTATGGGCAACTTACTGAAGCTATGGGCAAGCCAGTGAAGCTATGGGCAACTCACTGAAGTTATGGGCAAGCCAGTGAAGCTATGGGCAACTTACTGAAGCTATGGGAAAGCCAGTGAAGCTATATGAAAACTTACTGAAGCTATGGACAGCTCATTGAAGCTTTGGGCAACTCACTGAAGCTATGGGCAAATGAGTGACACTATGGGCAAGCCAGTTTCAGTGAGTTGCCCATAGCTTCAGTGAGTTGCCCATAGCTTTAGTGGCCTCCATGGGACAGTACTTTTAGGAGGTGTGAAAGGAATCGCAGGAGTATCTGATCATTCATGCTGTTATAAGGGTCAGATTGTGAAACTACCTGTCGTGGGTCGATAAATGGCCTTTATCTGTTTAATGGGGGATTGACTTTTCTTTTTTGAACTCATGGAAAGATATCTGACAATAACACTTGACATTCCCCAGATCTATGTGAACGTGTTCTTAGATATTTTAAGATAAATGCTAATTAGTCTTTTAAATGTAGACACATTTTACTTGATAAATAAAAACCTTGACCTGTTGATGGAGACAGATGAGGAGTGGAGGCTCCACTGAAGTCATTAGGATCCATCCTCACAACACCATCAGTGTCTGAACGTGGCAATCAATCAAATCATTAGGATTGAGAAATCTCTCCACCCAGGCCACCATAACATTTGTTTTATCAGAGACATCTCCCATGTCCTGTTTAACCTTCTAGAAAGGGCAGCCAGAGGAAAATTCATTCATTAACAATTTAACATTTACAAATGCAGATTAACTCATAGCTATAGTTCTCGGTCCTGATGAATAGTAGAGATTAATGAGGAAGGAGGAGTGATATTCAACTCTGTAGAGCACAAACTAAGTAATAAGCCCTACACTTTCAGAAGTTGTCCTTATTTAACCCTCTACATACAGTACACCCTCTGCACATATGGACTGAATACTTCTCCAACCCAAGCAGTCAACAGGAAAAAACAGTTTTCATGTAATATTAAATGTTGATCCACATGGATTTTAGTCTGTGAAGAGGATTATATGCAGTAAGGATTCATGAACAGGCCAAAACCTTGTTCATTATCTTTACTGAGTTTCTCAGTTGTTGCAAGCCATAGAATTAGTCAGGTGACCAAATGCTATTGTAATGTGAGGGTTCGTTGGTGGTTAATAGTTCATTCTTGATAAAATGAGACTGCAGGATGGAGACGGATTTCTTCATACAACAGTGCTTTACTTTTTCATGTGCCGTGACAGCTACAACAACACTTCCTGAAAACATCATCTCACATGACTGAACCAGCCAATCAGGAACTAACAATATCTAGATCAGTAAATGTAAGTGGTTTAGAAAAGCACATTCAACAAGTTATTTTAGCTGCTTTATAGACAACAAATGAAAATAATTAAATGTGTATATGTGTAAATAATAATCCTACAACATAAATGTAAATGGTTATTTGTGTAAACACTGTCAATATATTTTTTAACAAATACCTGAATTAACTTATTTACTCCATTGTTAAACCTTACATTCCTTCAACATAAATTTAACTTCTGAGCCTTACACTATTATTCAAATTTACCGTTACCAGGTGAATAAACGCATCATATCGTGCATGAGGCTTCTTCAGACTCTAACAAAGGATTTTAGCCTAAGAGCCCAGAAGAGATTTCAAAACCTTCTCCCAAAACACACAGCTTCATGTGGTCAGTATCTGAGAACAAATACTGCTTTTCAGGAGTCTCAAGAATAACACTAATGACAATATGTCATTTTTGAAGGGCTATTGAATGAGCTGAGTCTGATTTTAATTTGTGCAGTTGGTAATAAACATATCAAATTTGAACTGATATACACTTCATGTTGCCTGATTTTATATATACACACTCCTGATCAAAATAATAAGACCATTTGAAAAATTGCATGAATTTGTATTTTGCGCTGTTGGATCTTAAGAAGGTTCAAAGTAGAGTTTCCAAATGCAAAAAGAAGAAATGGGAATGAGACAAAAGTAAGCAATTTATTGAAAACAATTAAACTGAGGTAGACTTTTCAACAGCCAATCAAAAGTTTAAGACCACAGCCTTTAAAAGCCCAAATCTGCACAAAAAAGTGTTTATATCAGTGTTTTTCAACCTTGGGGTCGGGACCCCATGTGGGGTCGCCTGGAATTTCTAGTAATTGATAAAACAAAATAATAATAATAATAAAAATAATAATAACTTACTAATAAAAATATACGGTGAGTTGAGAGAGAGAATCCCAATCCATAAAAGACTTGACAAACTGAAACTGAAACTGAAGCACTGTGGTACTGTTTATCTGTCAAATGTTCATTGTGGTCAGTTTCAGATGCTGCAGCTCTTTCATAATTCATAGTTTGAGTTCTTGTTTGTTCAGTATTAATTGTCAGCCTTGTAAATCCAAACTGGACTGACTGTACATATCCTGACCAAGGAAAATCAAATTCTCACTTTGCGCAGTAATCTACACCTGGATTTTCTGCCCCCGTCAATAATAATATACATTATATAGACTAAATGCCATCTAAAATTAACATTTATTTGCAACATAGTATAGCAAACTATTACATGATCAAAAACAAATGATGTCTGGGGTTGTCAGAAATTTGTGACATTAAAATGGGCTCACAAGCCAAAAAAGGTTGGGAACCACTGGTTTATTTACATATATAGAGAGAGAGAGAAAGAGGAAGAGAAAGAGAAAAGCACTACTCATGGCTGTGCTAGAACAGGCCCTGAACACCAGAGCCAACACTGCTATCCTAGGGGTATTTCTGACGCACAAGTTATACGTCACACCATACGCTGCGTCACTGTCCCTTTGACTGGGGAACACAGGTCCAGCCGGTCTCTCCTCTGTTACTCCTTGGACTCAGCGTCCATCAGCCGTCATCACCTGTCAGAGGCCTTTGTAGGTTTTCTGTGGCTGCTGCGTTCGCCTTCCATTCTCAGTCGGACTAACCTCATTTTGGATGCTGTAAAAACAGTGTGTGGTGTGTTTTGTGAATTAGCAGAAAATGTGGCCTTGCAGACATAAAACAGTTGCTTCTGCTCAGCGTGGGAGTACCTCTGCACGCTGCTTTATAGTCTGTATTGTGCAACAAGCAAAAAAAGGTTGATTGGGAGGGTAAAGCTGACACCACATCTGCATAAGACAGGCAGCATCCATAAACACAGAGCTGTTGCTGCTTTGTGAGAATCTAATTATGAGAGTGTTATTGAGTGGTGGGCTCGCCATCCAGGTTAGAGGGAACAGCCTACATTGAGTATGTGTGAGAAACACAGATTAAAATTACATAAGGCAGAGAAGGCCAGACAGTGCATATTGACATACAGGGTTAAACAAATATCTTTTTTTATCATTTGACTGTGTTTGCCTTACTCTGTTCATGATCACTGCTTGGTTTTAGCTCATCTTTACTGCTCACGACGCACTTGGTTTCATTCATTCATTCATTTTCTGAACCCGCTTTATCCTCACTAGGGTCATGGGGGTCGCTTGGAGCCTATCCCAGCTATATAGGGGCAAAGGCGGGGTACACCCTGGACATTTCACCAGTTCATTGCAGGGCTGAACATATAGAGACAAACAATCACTCTCACATTCACACCTATGGGCAATTTAGATTTACCAATTAACCTATCAGTGCATGTCTTTGGATGGTGGGAGGAAGTACCCGGAGAGAACCCACGCAGACACGGGGAGAACATGCAAACTCCACACAGAAAGGTCCCACCCCCCGTCAACTGGTGTTGGAATCGAACCCAGGACCTTCTTGCTGTGAGGCACCAGTGCTAACCACTGCACCACCGTGTCGCCCGCACTTGGTTTCATTTATCCATATTTTATAATAACAGTCATTAACACCCATGTCTTTGGTAAGACATGCATACATCATATTACTGTGTGTGTGTGTGTGTGTGTATGTGTGTGTGTGTGTGTGTGTGTACGTGTGTCTGTGTGTGTGTGCGTGTGTGTGTGTGTGTGTGTGTGTGTGTGTGTGCGTGCCTGCATGTGTGTGTGTGTGTGTGTTAGTCATTATGCAGAGGGTGCTGACAGCTGCTACAGGCCAGAGCTATGGCCAGAATGGGCTGATGTCCTTTAGGGGAAGCACCCATTCAACATTTAACTAATGACTGATGGCTGAGCAGCCAAATGCCCATCCTCCCCCCTCCAGCACACACACACACACACACACACACACACACACACACACACAGAGGTCACCTCAACCCACCGCAGCTTGCAACTGGCCACTCAGAGGATATTAATATTTCTGTGATTTCACTGACAAAGCCCACTCATATATTTCCATTTTCCTGCCGTTGAATGTATTTAGATAGATGAATTAAGCCAATGATGACCAACCAGAAGCGCTTGTAAAGGAGATCTAATAATAATTAAAGCCCATATTTATTTGTTAGGATGGAAAAACGACCAAAGAGGGTCACAAAATAATGATATTCATTCATTTTCTGAACCCGCTTTATCCTCACTAGGGTCACGGGGGTCGCTTGGAGCCTATCCCAGCTACATAGGGGCGAAGGTGGGGTACACCCTGGACAAGTCGCCAGTTCCTCATAATGATATTCTCCTGTAAATGTTCAATGTCCAGTACGATTAAAGGTAAAAGTTAAAAAGGTATTAAACTAATTCAAAGTGTAATCTAACATGAATGATGAAATAATCACTGTAGGAATGAACAGCTCTAACTGTGTAGTGGTAAAAAGTATGTCAAATATTTTCAGATATAGTTTTTATATATTTCTTTCATTTATGTTTCATTTCATCATCAGACTCAATAACTGCTTTGATTTAATGCTATGTATATTGATATATTTGTTATGGTTTTACTTTGTTTTTTTTGTTTGTTTTTTACTTTTGCTTGGTTTTTACTATATTCAAATTGGTGTTTAATTTTTTTTTTTGTTTGTTTTCTTTTATTGTTGTGTGACTGTACAGCTGACTTATACTTGAATTTCCTTCTGGATCTATGAAATACAATGTCCTGTCTTACTTGTAATTATGGCTATTTTATGACTTTTTTTTTTTTTTTTTTTTGCTAAGCAAAAAATACATTCTCTTTCTGGGAAATGTTAATTAATCTCTCATCTTGAGAGATCTCTGGGCTTACTCAATATTTGGAGTCACAAAAGCATGCTGAATATACTTGTAAATCTGTATTGGTGTATTTCTGTTGTGGGTTTCAGAATGTGGAATTATTTGGCAACGGAAGAATAAGAGCTGTACAAATATTTTTCAGTCTAAGAGGTTGTATAAGGAGAGAATAGAGAAGCTTTATAAAAGCCTGTAATTGAATAATTTTACTTATGGATTTTGGATTTGTTTTATTTTCTTTGACTATCATGTAAACTGTTTACTGTAATAACTGTAACGGCACCTTATCTGATGTAAGCAGATGTTCCAAGAAAGGGCCAGATATTATAAGTTTTCTTCATCCTGTTCCTTTCCAAACATTAAGGTTGGAATGAATAAATAAATGAAATGAAAATTTTTTAGTCACTTTCCAGTCAGTGGCTTTATTTTAAAAAAAGTCCTCTTTTTGTTCGTATTTTCACAGGTTATGACTTTAACTATATTCGATTAATTTTACTCTTTTATTCATTTGAGACAAAGAAAAGGTTTCATTAACCCATAAAGACCCGGTGCTACTTTGGTGGCAGTTGCCAAATTATTTTTTCTGTCTATTTAACCTTTCCTAAGTGATTTATCATCATTTAATGTAATTTCATTATCTATATCTTGCATTTTTTTTCGATGAAAATCAGGTATTTTCCTGTTTTTAATTAGCTAGTCATTGAAATGTTCATAAAAGCTCAGATTAAAGTTGAGGGTTACTACATCAAAAACAGAGAAAATTGAAGAAAAAGTGACTTTTTCAGTAAAAATCTATCATAAACTGAACCTAAACCCAGTGTGTCCATCCACCGTCATTGATCCAACTCCATGGGTTTTACTGGTGAATCAATGTTGTAGAAGATGACGGTGTTTCCATGTTCACTACGGACCCTCTGAACGTCCAAATGGGTCATATCTGATGATGATTTAAAGGTGACAAACTGTATTTTACCTCACCTCAATTATTTACATGTATTGATAGGATTAGTGGATCAACAAATATTAAACATTTTACAACAGTAGATGATTTTGTTCGTTGGTGCCTGTTTAAGTCTTTAAGGGTTAAACGGGAAAACTTAACAGAAGTGAGTATGATGATGAAATATTGTAGCACTGTGGGTTTTCTGATTGAATGTTGATGCAGTGTTTGATATTTCTGACTCTTGTTGGCCGTTCACTTACGGAGTTCAGCTGGTTTTGGTTCATATGTACGTAAACACCAGCACAGTGTTTTTCAACCATGGGGTTGGGACCCCATGTGGGGTCGCCTGGAATTGGAATGGGGTCGCTTGAAATTTCTAGTAATTGATAATAAAAAAAAATTACCAAAGTGGCAAGGTTTCACTGTAAAAGGATTGACCTTATTACAATGCAAACTTTGGTGCTGCTGGTGGATATACACCCCAGATGAGCCTCTAAATAAGACCCTCTTTCCTCCTCATTTCAATTTAACCCCTTGAACACTGGTTTCAGATGTTTGTGGTGCAAGATTTTATCAGTTTGAGAAAGAACAGACTGTACCACACAACTTAAAAAGGGGACTGGGAGCAGTTAATGCGGCGTTTTTTAACCTTAGGGTCAGGACCCCACATAGGGTCGCCTGGAATTCAAATGGGATTGTCTGAAATTTCTAGTAATTGATACATTTTTTATTTTTTTTTAAATTAAAACTTACTAATAAAAATGTACATTATAGAACCTAAATGTCGTGTAAAATTAACGTTTATTTGCAACATATTATAGCAAACTATTACATGATCAAAAAATAAATAAATTTTAGCAAAAAAAAAAGTCTCTGTTTTGAATGTCTGCGGTTGCCAGAAATTTGTGATGTTAAAATGGGATCACGAGCCAAAAAAGGTTGGGAACCACTGCACCAGCACATTTCCCCCATTTTAACCTCACTGCACTGACTGCCCATACATTTTAGGATTAGTTTTAAAATTCTTATTCTTCTTGTGTCACGCCAAAACAGGTCGTACCACAAACAATAGGCAGGAACCAAAATATTAAGAAAGGCCAGAAGAAACATAATAAAAGAATATATAATATAAATTGACTAAATAATTAATGAAATAATATGTAAATTACAACATAAACAAATGTCAAAATAATAAACAAAAATTAATAACTTGGAAATAAAATAATATTCAAATTTAATGTTACAGATATGTCCGTGTCCTGACTGCTCTGCGAGTGAGATGTTATTAAAGGCTGAATTGATCGACACTTTGCACTGTAAGCCCGGATAAGTAGAGTTTACTCAAAAAATTTGAGGCAAGTGATTGCACTTAAATGATTTGAGTAATGATCGACTAATCAGTTGGTTTAAGTAGGTTCAACTTTAATGCTAAAAGTATTGAACTGAAACTACAGGGTGTCCCATAAGGCTCCATACATAGGAAAAATAAACATTTCTTTACATAAACCATTTTTATTTATATAATATGCTCTATATGACTGCCATTTTGTCTGGAACACATTTCAATGTGTGTCTGCTGAAGAACTATAAAGAAGAAATATAAAGAAATACATGTTAGAACCATATATGTATGGAATGTATTATGTCTCCTATGTATGGACACTTATGGGACACCCTGTATTAAATAGAAAACACTAAAAGACAAGTTATTTGTACTTTTAATCTGTTATAAAATCAACCCCACTATCCAACCATTCAACTCAGCATTTTAGGATACACTAATTTTCTCAATTGCAGCCAGATTAATTTATCATTGATTGAATAACTTTTTTTAAGTTTATCAAACCCTAAATCCCATTCCTGATCAAAATAGCTTTGAAATTATTTAATGTAATATATTGTTGTATGAACAGAAGTTAGCTTGATGTGATTTGCTAATACAAAAAATACTTCTAGTCTGACAAGACATTAAGCTCCCAATGTACATTTAGAGTTTTGGATGAACAGAAAAGCCATTGTTCTTCCTATGGCTGTGACTCATGGTGCAGCTGTACAAAAATACAAAAACAAACACAAAAAGGCCAATAAACACTGCCATACACACATTAAATCCAAATTAACACTAACACCACAACCCCGCTGAACCCCTGCACATAAAAATAACACATTTTCAACAACATGCCCAATACCCACAATGCAATGCAGAGATAAAAAGGTGTGGTCATGACTAAAACTTAGTGATTTAATTCCATTCAACTTAAACTTTTCGTACTTTCAACTACATCTATAAATTAGTAGAATATGCTTAACATTGTATAGTAACATCATAAAACTTAAATCACTTAAGTGCATTTAAGTCCCCCCACACACACACACACACACACACACACACACACACACACACTGTACGTCAGCAGCCGATGCACGTGCCACGTCGATAGAAAAGCGAAGGACTTCAAGTTTTGTGCCGATGGACTAAAAGGACAAGGAGACAGAGCGGAGCTGTCAAAGCGTGTCACCATTTTGTCATGTTGTACGAATGGTAAATGGTGCCACGTTTGGCAATGTCTCTTTTGGGTGGACTAAAAATACACTGAATCCATCAAGCAAACCAGCGGGGTAGACAGACGCCTCGGAATGACTCTGAGGCGTCATTTACAGAGTATCGCTGCTTGAAAAGCGCCTTTAACTGTATAAGAGGTCGCGACATTCTTCTCTTGCTCTGTCTTCAAATGGAGCGTTTATGAACAAAAAGAGGAAAGTGAGAGCTCGTTTGGTTACAAAAGGAATACATTCACATTCACAAGTCAACACAGATCAGTGGATGTGACGCCCGCTCAAAAGCCAGCGGGGGAAAAAATTGACTTTTGATATCTAGTCGCTTTGACAGATCCTCGGCTAGAAATCTGTGCAGGAGCTGAGACTGATTTTATTTTTTTTAATTTTTTTTTTGTACATAAATATTATTACGCCCTGCGATGAACTGGCGACTTGTCCAGGGTGTACCCCGCCTTCGCCCCTATGTAGCTGGGATAGGCTCCAAGCGACCCCCGTGACCCTAGTGAGGATAAAGCAGGTTCAGACAATGAATGAATGAATGAATAAATATTATTACACTGATCTGGTAATGATAATGTTGGGTTTCTGTAAATTGGCTTAGAGTCTGGTTTTGACCAACTCTATATATAAAATGTCAAGAGATAACTTTTTTTGTGATCTGGTGCTATATAAATAAAATTTGATTTATTGAGTGATTTAATTGGTTTTCCCCTGTAAGTCGCTTTGGAAAAAAGTGTCTGCCAAATGCATAAACATAATGAACTGGTGGAGCGGTATGAAAAGCAAAAAAAAAAGATAAATTATCAGTAAATCTGTGCTAACCAAGTGAAAAGATTGAAGTTTCAGTCCACTTGCAATAATCACACCTCAATCAAAATGTAAATCTGAAGTAAAAACTCTGGTCCTCCGGTGCAGAATGACACGACTGACCGGCAACTTGGTTACACAGAAACTCCAAAAACACCAAAAAGACAAACACAACATAACAATCTCACTTTTTAGTTTGACTTTTCGGTCTTACACTCATTCTTTTTCTGATTTAAGAGAAATTTCTACAGCTTACAAAAGACCAAAAAACACCTTAAGCGCATTTTCTCCCTGTTTATAAGTTGAGCAAGAAGACTCTAAGCCAGGGGTGTCAAAGTCATTTTAGTTCAGGGGCCACATTCAGCTAAATTTGATCTGAAATGGGCCGGACCAGTAAAATAATAACAAAATAATACATAAATAATATAAACTCCAAACTTTTCTCTATGTTTTAAAGCAAAAAAAAGTGAATTTACATAATGAACAGGTTTACATCTACAAACTATCCTTTCAAAAGATGTAAATAACATAAACAAACTGAAAAAAATAAGTGTAATTTTAACAATATTCTGCCTCAGTTTATCATTTACACATGTACATTAGAACTTACAGATCACAAACACACAACACATTTAATAACAGGCAGAATATTGTTAAAATTGTACTTGCTTCTCTTAAGACATTTCAGGTTATTCGCATTTTTTTGTAAAATTGTACTTTGTTTTAGTGTAAATACATGAAAATATTTACATTTACATAGAGAAACATTTGGAGTTGTCATTATTTTTATGTTATTATGATCGTATTTTACTGTTCTGACCCACTTGAGATTGAATTGTTCTGAATGTGGAACCCGAACTAAAAGGATTGTTAATATCTTAGTGTAATTTTTTGCATTTCACAAATTCATCCCAAATTCCAGATTTGGACCCTTTGGTGTCTGTGCTCTAAGCCATGCAATGAGGAGAAATCCTAATCTTGCAGTTGTTGCTTCAACTTGTTTTGGGTTGCAACAGCAAAACATAGAACAAACAGGCTTTAACATCCACCTGGTTATTGATTCCCTGACCTTCCAATCAGCATAGAAATGAAGTGAGACCAGGCAGGAATGAAGAAAGCACCAAAACACCTGCTTTCTTCTTCTGTTCAAGGAAAATAGAGTTGTAGAACATCCCCAGGGCAGTGCACTGAATCTCTACAAGGTTGGAGAAAGTACAGGATGGATGAAAGATTTAGTCAAGTCACCATGACCTCTGACCTCTCTGATGAAACTGGAGAAAATTAGTCTGGTCCAACTGATTACTTTTGAAGGCTTGCAGTGACCCCATGTGGTGGTGAGTAGGTACTGCAAGATGGAAGTAAAAAGCAGATGATGGAAATTCCTGGTCAATCTTAACCATTAAAACAGGGGTCTCAAACATGCGGCCCGGGGGCCAAATGCGACCCGCCAAAGGTTCCAATCCGGTCCATGTGATGAATTGAAGTGCAAAGTGCAAAAATTCCACAGTCAAGGCTGTCGAACTCATTTTAGTTCAGGTTCCACACACAGACCAGTATGATCTACAGCAGGGGTCTCAAACTCCCTTTCTTTCAGGGGCCACATTCAGCCTGATTTGATCTCCAGTGGGCCGGACCAGTACAATAATAACAGAAGAACCTGTAAATAATGACAACTCCAAATTTTCGTCTTTGTTTTAGTGCAAAAAAATCCCCCATTAAATTACAAAAATACTTACTTTTATAAACTATCCAAACAAAAAAAGATATGAATAACCTGACAAAAATTAAATTTCCAAAGAAAAATAAGCACAATTTTAACAATATTATGCCTCAACTTATCATTTCTACATGTGCATTACGGATCGGATCTACAAAGACACTAAACGCTTTGTCACAGGCAGACAATTGTTTAAATTGTGCTTCATTTTCTTTAGACATTTCATGTTTTTCATATTTATTCAGCTTATTCACATTTTGTTGCCCATATGTGACCTATATCTGATCTGTTAAAAACAGTTTGAACAGCACTAATCTGATTTTTTCCAAGTCTGACCCAGGCCACTTTTATATGTGGTCCGAAATTCGATACGCATCTGATATTTTGCAATGCGACTTCAGTCTAAACAGCCAGGTCGCATTTATCTGACCTTTACATCATTGAAATCCGACAAACATCACAATTGTGCGTCCCAGGAGGAGTGGTGGGAAAAATTGCATTAACACAGTGCATGCCTGCATGGTCACGTATCACGTCAGAACCTCTTTTGCACATGTGGGTCACTTCAGGGTCGAATTCAGTTCATACTCCAAACTGATAGAAGTCACATTTAATGTGCGTGGAAAAGGATTAGGGTCACTGAAAAAAAAGGTCCACTATATGTAGATTTTTTAATTATTCTGAGAAAAAAAAGTCACAATTCTAAGATTAAAGTCAGAATTCGGACTTTAACCCTTTCATGCATGAATCATGAGAACATTAATCAAGATTTTTTTCTTTATTCCTCTATGGGCATTAAAAAAAAACAAGATATATATATATATATATATATATTATGAAGCTATTTTTCATGGAGTTGCAAAAATGTCCACCAAGCTGGACACCATGTGTTTAATTTTTGAAGCAAAGAAACATGTATTTACTGTCAATACTATGAAATAAAACATTAAATGCTGCTAATTTGATGTTTTCTCACATTTTAACATACACTGCAAACAAAAAGTTATGGATATTTTTAATTTTTGGGCTATTTTTTTCAGTTGGGATTCTTGCACAATGCTTTTTACTTTTTTATGTGTGAATTGAATTGAAACACATTTTTTTAAATGACCAGACATAGTTTTATTTACAAATGGCAAAAATGACAAAAAAAAAAAAAAAAAGAAATATCCTTAACTTTTTGTTTGTAGTGAATTCCAATACTAGTCATTAGTCACTTCATGGACATAACATGCCAAAAAAAAAAAAAAAAAAAAAAAAACTTTTGTTAATTAGTCTAATAACAATAACAAGGAGTTGAATTACACTCAAACATGTTAGATTGGGTTTATCAAGAACAGTAAAGTTACAGTCATGTTATCACTTGCAGTGTATGGGATGGTGCATTTAAGCGTCCACTGTGTTGGCTGATATGAAACTAAAACAACAAAATCCATGAACATACCAGAGAACAGCAGTAGAATAGCTGTCCACTGTGGTGACCACTATGCATGAAAGGGTTAATCTCAGAATTCTGACTTTTCTCTTTTTTTGACCTTTTTTCTTTTTTCCAGTGGTCCTAATCCTCCTCCATAAATGTGTATATGAACGAGCCATTGAAAAAAAAAAAAAAAAAAAAAAAAAAAAAAATTGGATTTCATCAAAAAAATCTGAATTGTGCATTAAGACCTGCTGTCTGAATGTAGCCTTAGTGTTGAGATGATTTCCTTTCCCTTATGTGTAAGTATCAACCTCCTCACGTGACCATAGTGTTGAAAGTGCAAACACTCTCCAATATGTTTGCAGTGAATAATACATTTTCCCTCCCCTGATGACAAAAGACACAGAGCCAACAACAAAATACCTTAAATTCATTTACTTAAATTAAAAAAATGTACATCACATTATCCTTTACAATAGACATGTCTTAAAAACTCAGTGGTTTCTGTTTCTCTGTACACTTCAATAATTGGTATACAAATTCCTCTTTGAAAAAAAAAAAAAGGAAAAAAAAAAAGCAGGAATCATCATCATCATCATCATCATCATCATAGGCTGCCACAGAAGATAATTATTTCCTCACTGTAATGACTGCAGCAGTTGATGCTCTGGGTTTGGTTTCCCAGTAGCCTGTACTTGTAATTGTACCAGATATTTATGAGTACTGTCGGTGTGTGAAGTAGGACTGAATCCTGGAGATTTCTCATTTATTTGACCTTATGAATCTACTTCAAGGGTTGGATTTGTAACCTTGAGACCGTTTAGCTGAACTGAACCGTACTGGTGTCATTGTACACTTGAAATGTTTGTGGAAAACCCTTAATTAACATCAACACACAGTTAGAGGAAGTACATATAACATACAAAAAGCAACTGCGAGGACACCAGCTTTGACAGAGGGGACAACACCACTGTTTTTGACAAGGTCCCAGTCACTGTTAGGACAACAGTTAAGTCCTCAGTATGGCAGTCGTTACAGTATGTGCAGCTTTTGAGCCATTAGAGGACATGTTTCTCCAAGGTGCTTTACAGTACTACAAGTGCACATTTTATTTAATTAGAAAAAAATAATAATAATCATAGGAATAAAACCTTTGTTCTGTCTTCATTACAGCTCCTCAAAAGGTGCACTACAATGTCAAAAACACTGATGTTGCCGTTTGGATCCACCGTGACCATCTCTGCTCTTTCCGTGTGAAGCTTACTGCACCTTACACCACTAAACCAAGTACTGGGATGATAGATATGGGAATTAACATGCTGGATGGAGTTTGAGAATACTGATTTTGACATCATCTAGGCTTCCTAACGGTGGGAAGGTGAACGGAGATTGTCAGATGGAGCGAACAGCCATTGAGAGCCGGGACATTCAGTCCAGAACAGAGTGTAGCGGTCCAGTCTTCATAACTCCAAGTACAAAAGGAATTCAAACTGGGTTGTTAAAAACAAAGAAAAAAAAAAAAACAACATAATTTTTTACAACCTTCTGTAAACATGAGCTTAGGCAGAATATGGCAGACAGAAAATGAAAGATTTGGCAAAAGATAAATGCTCCTAGACGTTTAGAACATGATACATTCTGTGCTTTATCTGAGTGCAGCCTGGTTAGGGTCTCCCAAAACCCCCGAGAGCTGATCTTCAGAGATTACTAAAAGGCTTCAGGTAAAAGCTTTAAGACTACAACGAGCCATACAATCACACAGTGAGACAGCTACCTGCTCTAAGATCCAACTGTTTTCCCATCCATGGATGAAATTTATTCCTAAACAAAAATAGAAATCCATGTTTGGGAAGGCAGCCCATAAATAACAGGCTTTTTTCCTAAATAATACAAATTGATGTCAATGAAAAAAAACAAAAACAAAAAAAAACATACTTCTGTGCTTGTTTGAACTGGTCAATTGCATATGCTGCAATTTCATATCCAGTCCAGATGACGACAAGAGGATTTGTATAGACTTCAAGAGAAACCTTGACATTTTATCTTCACCTAGAACTTGTGGGTGTACTCGGCACACGTAACAGGAAACAGAGGAGTGATTAAGACTGAACTAGAGAGAAGTGGGCAGTGAGTAAAACCAACTAGAATAAAAGCAAATGTCAAGTAAAAGCAAATGTCAAGGTGTCCCTTTTGTAAGCTTTCCACATCATGATCTAAAGCTTGTGCTGCTGGGTATAAATAGGAGTGGAGAATAACTACTCTGTCTCTCATACTAAATGTGAGGAGCGACAGAAAACGTGACCTCCCAAGTCTTACATCCCGCCTTCATTTATCTAAAAAAAACAAAAAAAAAAACACCATAAAGTGTCAGATATTATTTTGGCAATATATCTCTACATAGTTGACCATTCTGCAAGAAGAAAGACCAGCTTTGCTCCTGTGAACGGTGTCTTAAAGTGATGAAACGCTCTGTTTACTCTACACCTCTTGTACTTTTGTTAAAAGTCTAGATGCTGCAGGTGGAAGAACACGCAGCTGTCCGTCTCTGATCACTGCCTATTACAAATACAACAGGTGGAAAAATACACCAGACAAACAAAAAGCAAAAAAAAAAAAACATTAGGCTTGTCTTAAATGACTCATAATCCTGTTTGTGATTAAAAAACAAATAATCCTAGAATCTAGATTTCTGCTTTAGGATTGATAGCAGGTACGTCACTGAGTCAGAACAGCCCAGGTAAATGTCTCTGCTCTTGAGTGATTAAGTGTGCGATTTGTAAATGCCGAAATGCAGCGAATTTTTAATATGCGAGGGACCTGTGTCATGCAAAAGTTTCATTTTGTTAAGTACCATTTGTGTTTCAAAGCTACCTGGCTGGCAGTGATATTCGATCTGTTCATATAATGTGCTCAAATGGTGCATGTGTGACACCGGTGGACTGGCTTGGACTGTCAGGAGAAAAAAATAAGAGTGAAATACCGCGAAGAGTACTGCTGAACTGTCCGAAACTACCTGCAAACACTGATCATGGATTCCAGCTGAATTAGAAAGTATTTAAAGTCACTACCTCATAAATGTCAGGAATTCCAGTTGACTGTCTGATAAAGTGCAGGGAAAACAGAAATCTCATATATACAGATGAATTCAAAAGAGAGGTTCAGACATTGGAGGCTATATGCTCCACTGTGCCAAAACTAAACGGCAGTCAGTGTTGGGATCCTCAGCTGGAGGACGGCTGAACCCAGTTACTCCCTCCAAAGGCTGTTCACAAACAGTAGAAAAGAAAAAGACAGTTTTCAGAAGAAAGGCAATTTTTCTGAAAGATTCCACTACACGTTTCACATACGCACACTTAGAAAACACTGAAACCGATGCTAAACACAGCATCCATTTTCTGTTGGCTAGTTTTGACAAAAGACAACTAAAGATCGTTGCTGCTCAAATGCATGTGTAGAAAAAAAGGAGGAGGAGAAAAAAAATGAAAATAGACAGCAGCAATGTAAACTAACAAAAGGCTCTGTGTCAGTCAAATAGTGATCTGACATTTTTACAGCTAATACACATTAAAAAAAAAAAAAAAAAAATTACTGACCACTCACACGTGTACACTCCAGTAATTTCGGTGGTCTATGCCAAGAGGCGCCGGTTAAAATGCCTACATATATAAACGTGATGGTTGTTTTTGCAGTGAATTATAACACTACATTTACACAGTTTTCTATAGAAGCTCTTGTTTGTCTTCTAGTTGTTCCATGATATCATTTTCAGACATTACAGTCAGATGAAACTGTTCTTGAAATCATCCTATCGCAGTATAAATCACTCCCCGGACTGAGGAGGACAGAGAAAAATAGAGCCACTTGACACCGTTTAAGACACACCTTAATTTCTGCCCACACACACTGACACATGCAAACACAGAAACAGTAAGTCAGGAAACCAGTGAACCAGTCAGTTCGTCAGACAGGTGGGTGAGGGGAACCAGCCCCCCCACCGGTGTTCTGCTGATTGATAAAACCCACAGCCATCCACTCTCCTCATGTTGTCCATTACCCAACACCTGCAGTAAGTGTGTCGTTTCATTACATTTCCATTACACCCACGTCTCCCCTCAAAGTGGGGAGTCCACTGATCAAAACTGGGCAATGACCCTCAATGAAGAAGCTGATACCCATCAAGAGAGGAGGAGGAGGAGGAGGCGGCAGAGCAGAGGAGTGTGGCGTTTCAAAGTATCTCTGCGTCCAGTTGAAACTCTGAAGGCTCTGTGCTCCAGGCTTTAGCGTTAGCATGGACATCTGTTGCCGTGACGTAGGACGCCTAGAGCTCTGCGCTGGACGGTGGTTTGGTGGTGGTCATGATCTTCATGTACTGGGTGAAGATGGCCTCAAAAGCCTCGTCCCTGTGGATCATGGCACCAAAGACCAATGGCTGCGAGACACAGATATGATGGTTTGGAATATGTCACATGTTAAAGCCACAGTAGCATCAAGTTTAGTTACGTAAAACACCTTTGATATGATACTGACCTACCATGTAAGACAGAGGCCAGTTCAACACTTTATCAAAAATACTTTCTTTAATAGAGCAGTGAGCAATCTGTTACCATTTATGCTTCAGTCAGCTGTCCATATATGTAGCATTTATTGTACACTGCCCAAAAAAAAAAAAAAGTCACACATGCAATATTTGACTGCACCACCTTTGGTTTTGATTCCACGAGACATTCACTGGATTTAACTAATCAAACAGTTCAGATCCTTTCATGGGTCAGTACTGCAGTGGTTCATAATGTTTCAGCTGGAACAGGTTATTGAACTCTAACTGCAGTAAGTGTCCTCTCATGTCTTTAACGTCATAAAGATTGGACGATGTCAGAACTGATCAGGATCATCAGGCTTGTGACAGAATGGTTCAGGGAGAATGAGACATCATTTTTACACATGGTTTAGCCTCCATAAAGTCCAGGCTCTAATTTGGAATGTGATGAAGACTTGATGCAGTGGTTCGATTCTCCATCATCAATAATCAGAAATTAATGCAACTATGGAAAAAAATATTATGACCCTTACTGTGGACTCTGTAGAGAGCTTTAAAAAACACCTCAAAACCCTCCTGTTCAAAAGGCTTTTTAGTCTCCCACCTGACCCAGGGCCACCACAAATTGATTACACTATGTATTCATCATAAAGTACTCCATGTGTCTCCCCCCCGCCCCACTCTCCCCCAGTCTCTCTATATCTCTATCGCTCTCTCTTTTCTCCTCCTTTACTCTCTCTCTTTAACCCCAACTGGTCAAGGCAGACAGCCATTCTTCAGGACTCTGGGTCTGCTCGAGGTTTCTGCCCAATAAAGGGAAGTTTTTCCTCGCCACTGTCACCAATCACAAGTGTTTGCTCCTGAAGGATTCTGTTGGGTCTCTGTAAACTTGATTTGATTCTGATTTGAATTGGTAAAGCACTTTGTGACTCTGTCTGTGAAAAGTGCTCTATAAATAAAATTTACTTACTTACTTACTTAGTATATAAGCATTATGTGGCACAAACAATGTGACAGTGAATGTCTCCTGGAATCAAAGCCAAAGGTGGTTCAGTCAAATATTGAATTTACACCTTTTTTTTTGGCAGGGCAGTGCATTTTCAATAGTTCTGACCAAGTGGTCCGTGGCCCACTAGGGGGCCTCAAAGAGCTGCCAGGGGGCCTTGAGATGGCTGCAAGTGTTTCGAAGAGAAAGACATAAAATCACCAGAGAAACAACTATCTAACTAAAAAAAATTCTCAGTTTGCAGTGTTTCATTTGTATAAAATAACTGCAGACCCAAATAAAAAACAAAAGGATCAAAATATCAGTGTTGGGCAGTAGCAAAGCTGTACACAGCCCCCCACTGTCTAGACCTCTGTATTTATTCCCAATGCAAATGTAAATAAAAGTAGTGAACTGCTTAGAACAACTTAAATGTGCTGTAGTAAAGACCAAAATTGCAAGCATTTCCCTGTGGTGCTCGTCTGTATCTTTGTCATATGTAGAGTATGGGTATAGGGTAGAGCCTGACTGATGTGGGATTTTTGGGGCTGATGTCAATACCGATATTGGGGGCTTAAAAAGATGATATCCGATATATTGGCCGATAACCGATATATTAGCCGATAAGAACATTGACCTACACAGGATACAATAGTCTTATATTAGATAATGGTGGACATGTGGATTAACAGTCGCATCTTTGTTTATCTCACAAAGATAATTTACACGACTTTAAAAGGCTGTATAATAGTCTGATATTAGATGTGACCCATGGTAGATGTGGTAGTTTTGATGCTGAGGAGGGCAGACTTTTGGGAAAAGATGTGAGTCTATTTTTTTAAAAGTAGTGACATAAAAATTGTTTGGTAAATCATTCATTAAAATGTAAACAACAATTAATATACAGTAATAATACCCAGGCGCACCTGCAGAATGAAATTATGAGGTACACAGGAAACGGACAGATTGGGGGTAGGGGCTGTATGCAGTCCGACAGAATCTCAGCACAACAAAAAAGTTAATACATCGTTTACATATTGACTGATGTTGAATAACCAGTAGAATGCTATAATCAGGCCGATTAACCAGTCAGGCTCTAGTATTGGGTACTGGTATTTGATTGTGTTCGGTTTTAGATTTTGGTCCAACCCTGACCTAAGAACGTCGGTGTCATAAGCATAAACTTCAACATGACACGATACAAGTGAAACATGGACTTTAAATGCTTTTCTTTTTTTTGAACCTGAGCATTGGCTCTGTAATACCTCACACTGATGCATTATCATATCAGGAAAACTGCAGGTGTAAATACGGAGATTAATGTTGCCTGAATCCATTTAGCTGATATGGTGGGTGAATCCTGGTGCTGTTCATGCTGCTTCACTGTCACTATTCCATGGCTCACTGGGGTCTTATAAGTGAGCCAACATCATCAGTAACACCTGTGCTTTTCCCATTATGAGAAGTCAGAGCTGTGAAAATGCCCCACTGGTGACTTTCCAACATTTGACAAAAGATAACATGATGGAAAAAGAACAGCACGGGTTCGTACTTTTCATGTGCGATTTAGGAAATATTATGCATTGCATGTACGATTACGTATCCACAGTCATCTTTTGCCATACCTTCTGAGTAGAGGGTGTTGCTATGGAGATACCCATCCCACTCCCTGGTAGAACTGACAACACTTTGTACTGGGGAGGAGAAAAAGAAACTGCCTTTATCATTTTTATCACACAATATCACATAACAAGAAAAAAAAAAAAAAATCTGCAGGAATATACAGTATATGTCCACATTTTCATACAATCCAATGACATTGAACTGTTTAAGAAGTCTACTAGCTTCTAGACATACCTTTTGTATGTCGGTGATGTCCACCAGTTTGATTACTTTATTCTTCTTGGAGGAGCTGGACCTGGAGCTGGAGCTCTCAAAGCACAGATAACTACAGAGACAAAGAGAAATAGCTTCTTAAACAAAGGCTTCTTCAGACGAATGACGAGGCCAGTAAAGCACACAGACAGAGTAGACTTGTCAGAGGCACGTTCAGAGAGGAGTAGAGTTTTAAGATCAGAGATATTCCCAGGAGGAGGGACGTCCCACTGGATATACAGTGGACTGACAGCATGACAGAGTGGGAGGGAAGATAAAAAGAGGAGACGTGGTATAGCTTTTCTTGTTGTAGCCTTTAAAATCCTACTAATTCATTGGCCTAATTGATTCTTTCTGTCACTCTATATTTCTCCTTATCCAGTGAAAAGATGTCCTGCTTACTTCTCCGTGACATAGAGCACTCCATTCCTGATGTAGTCTGTGGGCATCTTCCTGTCTCTGTTTATCAGGCAACACCTCCAGCCATTCTCACATACTGAGGACAAACAACAGAGAAATATTTAAAGATGTTAAATTTTGCTAAACCCACTTTTATTAGTCTTTGGTTCATTTATTTGTGTATTTGGACCATAATAGATCATAAAGTTAGAATTTGAACCCTCCAGGTGCTGCAAAACTATCTTTATATTTATTTTGTGAAAAATTGAGTGGATTTCTACAACCTGTTTTATTTCCTGCTTAATTTGTTATGTCTATAACTAGTTACATCACGACATTTGCACATATAAGGTCAAGACTTCTGACGAACATTTCTCAGAGTATGACATAATTGTTTGTCAGCAGCAGCGGTTGTAGTCCATACTGAAAATATGTCCAAACTTTGAGCAGATTACTTAAAATGTTCAGTTGTTGGTTGAACAGGACAGAGCAGCACAGCCAACAACCTGGAGGGGGTGGGGTGTGATCTGGCTCATTTGCATTTAAAGGGCCAGCGCTCAAAAACTACCTTTCTGGAGTCATTACTCAGAAATATTATTGAAGATGGACCTGTGGAGTTGAATTAATGAAGAATTCAGACCCAAGCATAGCATTTACAGTTTATGTAGACCACAGGGAAATGTTTTAAAATGCATAATTCCATTTAAAAAAGCTAAATATCACTCCTTTAAGCCATTACACTAGTATCAATAAAACACATGAAATGAAGCTAGAGATGGGTGACAAATTAAAGCCTCAATTAAAGTCTCAAAACTTACCACCACAACAGTTTCAGTATATGTCAAAAAGGGTGCTTTGGACTGGGATATGCTCAAAAAAACAATGAAAAAGAACTTCAACTCACTCTACTTAAAGGTATTAGCATGCCTTCATTATCTTGGCACCGTCATGTTAGATGTGATATAGTACTAGTAGTCTAAGATCACTACTGGACCGATGATATTCCCTCATTGGATGTTTTGATGGTGGTAGTGGAAAGCATAATCAAAATCTGCCATGATTTGGTGACTGTGAAGGACATAATACACATGTATGCTTCACATTTTTATACTTCTTCAAGTATCCAGTAAGCTCTTGAGTCCTGTGGATGGCAGTATTGTCATCCTGTAAGAGACCACTCATCAGTATTGTACTTTAATTTGCCACCCCTCTGTACTCACGGCGTAACACTTTAGTGTAGTATTTAGAGCGCACAGCAAATAATGACAGAGATGTGATTCTTTTATAGTGCAGTAAGGTCCCTCACCCGCCAGAGGGCGCTCTGACTCCGGCAGGTTGAAGATCTCATGAAAAGCTCCCTTCTTGGTGCTGTGTGATCGCCCTGTTTCCTCCTCTCTGTTCACCCCACATGGGATAGTAGCAAGACTGCTCCTAGAAACCACAGGCTGAACCTGCAGAGGCACCGAGGAGGAAGGAAGATGGAGGAGTTGAAAAAAAAAAAAAAAAAAATCACAAAGGAAACAAAAAGGTCATGTGGGAGAGGAGGAAGAGTATGGAAGGAAAAGAGAGTGTGGGATGATGAGGAAGGAGAAGGACACACATTAAATTCCAAACATTTCTATACAACAGTGCCAACTGGACTAAACCTTGCCAGAGGTTCATAAAACACGTCTTCAACTTTTTTTTTTATTATTGCATCATGTGCTTCTCTGCATGTGCACTGATTTGTAGCAGGCTCAGGTGTGACGTGCAAAGCAGAGAGTGAGGCAATCATTCGCTCAACATCCACTGATATGTTAGTTTGTGGAAAGATATATATAGAAGTTCTAAAAATGAACCCTATTTGAAGGCCATTAAAAGCAACATTTCAAAGTTAGGGTTATTTACTACATCTAGAAGGAGAAGAGGGAGGACTTCCTACTCTTAATATGTAAATACACTGTTTGAAAGGGTATTCTATGTGCATTTTAACTACTCAGTAAAAGCATCTAAGGCAATGGATCAAAAATATCAACCGGAAACAGTTCACATTTGAGAGTTTAAGCAGGGATCGGAGGAATTGTACAAAAAGGCAATAATGAAATTAGAGGTAGTTAGTCTATTGTGACATTTTGATCCATTCTGTTTACAAACACTGACGGCCAGTCCTGAGGTGTGTCACGCATCGCAACCACACACAGACACACACGCTTTGAGGTGAGCTGGCAGCACACCCAGGCACAGTACAGGAACCAAAGGGAGACACACCAGAGTCCCTACCTTCTCAATGCCAGAGAGCTGAGAGAGAGAAACGACAGAGGACACCTGTGACTGATGCCTGAGCAGAGGCAACGAAGGCTCACACACTGACGGCACATCATGAAAGAGAGTGGCTGAGGTTTAATGTATTATTGACAGGGGGGGGATGATATTTTAAAACTTTACTGATCTATTTTTATACTTGGCCCCCTCCACAGGGAGCTCAGTGGTAGGGGGGTGGATTCCTGGAAACATGAAAGACACAAAGTGGCCTGAAGGATGCAACCCCTACACAGTGAAAACCACTTATAGTTATGATGTCTAATGACAGCCTGATTATCGCCTCCAACAGCCTTCCAAAGCAGGAAAAAACTATCCTCTGCCAGTCACACTACCAACCCTTCATGGAGCATCATATGATCATGCATCATAGATCTAGCTGATCATAGGTGAACATTCATTTTGTCATTTTATATTAAGAGAATATGATTCCAAAACCCACCCAGCACCTGCCTCAGATACGAAAAGACCAAAAATTTGCCAATTATTAAATTTTATTACTGTATTTTTACAGTTATTTGAACACAATGACCAAATTATTCCAACATTTACAAGAGAATGATCCTCTCCCAGACTTTTTGAGCCATAAAAGTGGTTAATAATGGTAACCATAATTATTAGCAGGGGCAAAAAAAGCCATAACTTCAAAATGGATGTGCGCAGATCCCAAACACATGTTGTGAATGAAATTTATGGCATGGAAAGGCTGACCTTCTCATTAAGACTCACTGCTGACAATTGTAAAAAATATTGGGAAAAATGGGATGTTTATGTTTATCAAAGAAATCCTTGAACCTGTAAAATCTTATACTTAGATATGCTTAATTTGACTTTTTTTTGCTTAATTTGTCTTGAACCTGTCTGTACTTTATTTGTCTAAAAGTTGAACCTAGATGTTGTAACTGTTGTGGTCTGTTTTTTGTTTGTTCTGTATACTGCAAAATTTGTATATGAAAATAAAGTATAACGAAAATAAAATAAAAATAACGTTAACCATAATAACTATAAGTGATTTCCACAATTCCTTTGTTTGGTTTTGTTTCACAGAAATTATGTTTTTTTGCATAAGTAGTGCAGAGTGTACACAATATAAAGCCCCAATTATAAAAGGAATAAAAGAAGTGGAATTCATTTTTGTGAATTATAGACATGTTTGGTCTTCAACATAGACATTTATGGTCTGTGCTTATGTGACACTGGAAGGAGTTAGTCTGAGATGACAAACACAAGCAAAAGAGGAGACGACACAGCAGACTGAAGACCAAAACATGTAGGACTGGTTGTGTGTTCTGGCCTGCTCACCCGCCGCGACATGGTGGCATTGGTCCTTTCTTTGAGCTGGGGGTCGGTGGGGAGGCTGTTCCACACGATGTAGGGTGTGTCATACTTGTCCCGAAGCTTTGGACAGCTTTTAAACAGGAAGTCTATGATGAAGAACTTTATACCAGCATAAAGGCCTGAGGAGGAGAAGGAATAAAGATAATCAGAGAAAGGTTGAATACAAATGAAAGGTCAGCAACAGTCAATAGTGTGTTGGGGAAACACAGTAAGGGGTTGCATTTTCTAGTTTTACTTTTACAAGGTCTTATCTGTTTAATAATTATTACCTCTCACACTTTTGTATCATTGACATTTACATTTTTTCGACATAATTACATTTTCAATGTACTCAACATTCTATCATTCCATTGCATAGTCAAGCAAACTGAAGCAACTGAAGTTCTTATTAGTTATACATGTACAGGCAGTGTTCAGTGTTGAAATGTCATTTGATACAAAAAAAAAAAAAAAAACAGAACTGGGCACTTAATCTATGATGTTTTTTTCTTTTAACAGTCAAAAACAACATCTACAGCAAAAACTTAGACCTCCCACAAGATGAAACCTATTCAATAATTGTTTTGAGTTTCTATCAAAATATGAACCTATATATTTTGTACACAAGAAGCAGCGCTAACTAATGTTATTAGACAGGAATGCAAATGGCCTGCAGCGTCTACTAACAGAGGCAGAACACTTGTAAAAAAGAAGTATGAATGTATACATTTCTGAGTGTTGGCTTGAATGTACAGTTGCCAAATATTTGTAACCATTCAAATCCCCAATCCAGTGTGTGCAGTATGCCAGAAGCATACAGACATTGTGTGTGCTCCTGTCTCACCCATCATGAAACCCATTAGTTTGTACGGCAGGACGCAGGAGGTGATGAAAGCCACCCACAGGCAGATGTAAAGTTTCCGAGTGCTCTCAGGCTGCACCCACATGAACAAGCTGAGAAACACACATCAACGATTAAAATTGAATTAAACCTTCCACGTCAACGTTTGAGTAAAATACCCTATAATTCTTACAGCAACTTACTTTTTTATCTTCTCCAAAACATCTGCCATCTTACCAAAAAGGTTCTGTAATGAGAGATAAAGTGATGTAAAAACACACAGTAGGTTGGAGTTACTTGGATCACTTTGACAAGTATAAGTTGTACCTGTGCTTTTGTGCAACATCAAGTACAAGCTGAAATTTTTCAGACACAGTCAAATCTTCCTTTGGAGGCTCCTGCGTAAAACAAAATAACAACACAGTGATTGATCTTCCTGTTGCTTTTTACTCACATGCATTTTTCCTCCTGACACACTCAAGAAGCTGTGAAAAAAGAAGTGGGAAATGATCTTACCATGGGTTCAGAGACCTCAGGCACAATGCTCCACTGGATCCTCCAACCTCTGAAAAACAGGAACAAGATGTGTGAGCATTGCATTTTATGAAACGCACAGTGTTCGGGTAAAATAAGTTCACTCAACTATTTAGCAGACTCTTAATGTTACGACATTCATCACTTCTAAGTCTACAAGGTGTCCCAGTTTACAGCTCAAGTCCAGACAGATGGAGAACAAATACTAATATGACCTCCTTTCATAATCACTCCAACAATGCTCCACTTGTAATTATTTTCTAATATTTATTGATATTATTGCAACCTTTCATTATGACATATTGGGACTGTGTGGTAAGACTGCAACAACAGCACAAATTTATATTAGCAATGACATATCACAAACACACAATGGCTGCTCCTCTGATAGAACTGTGTTCACTGAAGAGGTTGTTTTACCTGGCAATGAGGTAATTCAAAGACAAGCGCAGGATAGCCAGGAAGAGGAACATGGGAATGGCCCAGCCATGCCAAGCAGCATTCATGTAGATCTAAAGACAAAGTGCAATATAAACAAAATTATACATAGGTGAAGTGAATATTATTTATTGTCACTGTTATTATAGTCTGCATTTCAAAGCACTATCAGGCTGAGTGATGCATTTACTTCTATTTCCTTTAATTTTATTGGCTTTTAAACCGAATAACTGACAGATTAAGTGAATATCTACTCAGTTCCCTCTGAAGCGTATCTTCATGCTCCTTTCCTATGAACTTTGAGCTTCACTACACAGAAGTTAAAACTGTCTTAACACTGACTTAAATTTCAGTTTAACATATGTGTATAAAGAATTTGATATTACAAATATTTTGGAACCAATCAAAACCTAATTTGATGAAGTATGAAGATTTAAAGTCATCGCTGCATGTATACAAGATACACTTTGTATATGGTACTTGAAGAATTAAAACTCTTTCACACCATGTCAATGACAGATTGAACTGCTGACAACATTAAGGCTGAATCATCACAAGGCTCTGTTGATGGCCTTGGCCTACACATGTAGCTCAATTAAAAATTCAAGATGATTTAGAACAGTCAGTAAGTGTGGACATTAATGAAGATCTGATTAGACCTCTGCAGACCTTGGCAGAGCTGCTGCAGTCTGTCACTGTGGCAGAGCAATTACTCTGACATTTATTTCACTTCAGTATTTTACAGGAGTTATGAGGCTAAATGGGTCAAATGTAAATTTAGAAATCTTACTTTTTGAGAGTTAAAACAACATAACATAAGCTGCGTAAGAGTCTTAGTTTTCTAGCACAGCCAAGAGGACTTTATAGACACACCATACAGTTGAAACAGAAACTAAAACAACAATTTCTGAGAGAAATTGTGAACAGGAAAACTGCACACTCACAATGAAGGCAATAGCTGAGGTGTAGACAGAGTGCCAATTAGATAAGGCAGAGAGGTTCCTTAAGAAATTGGTGACAGGTCTGGCTCCTCTCTCTATAACAACAAGGGGAAAACAGAAATAGGAAAACATGTGAAATGTGTTTACACTAATAGTAACTGTTTATACTGTCATTGTGTGTGGAATGTCTAGTACAAATAAACTGCCTCACTTAAGACTACATAATAACATGTGTCTTAATGCTTAAGATGATTTTAATCAAAGATTATGTAACTAAAGAAGTGTGATTCCAAACAGTACGTAACAGTAAACCTGTGGCTAATTAGCTTAAAGTCAAGTCATGTGTGAGACAATGGGATCAGCTCTCCAGTGTCACCCTGTGTTCTCGTAATGTTTACAACAGCTGATCTTGGAGCTCAGCAGAAGATTTCTTAGATTAATTACATATTTAGTAAATCGGTCTTTTTAATGTTTGTTTCAGAGATATAAAGTAGAAAATAGGCATTACAGTGCATGTGTGGTGGACTACATAACAGACTGTAGAGCTACTGTAAACTGTCAACACAGTAAACAATCATTGTGTTTGTTTTGTCCAAATGTTAAACATCATCACTAAGTTTATGTGTTGGAGCTTGTTCAGAGAACTGAGTCACTTCCTACGCAACTCCATTAAAACACAACAGCCTCTGGTCTCCCAACACTCCAAGGCCAATACACACATTTACATCTTTGGACTCTTCCTTGTTTGGTCACATAATCTTTGCTTTAACTGATATCAGTATTGGAGCATCACAACATTTCATTGCTTTATCAGCGATTATCTCTTCATGACGCCCTCACACCTCGGCCTCTGCTATATTTCTTTTATTATATGTGTTTTTGAATACTCACTGAGTCGCCTCATGTTTTCTGTCAACCTGGAAGGGAAGATGAGCACAAAAAGTGAAGGTCAGAACACATGTATAAAGAGAACGCTGCTTTATGTGTTAGAGGAGGCCTTCGTCAGTCTGGTATGACTCACCACCACAGATGAAGAATGTGAAAGAAATCAGAGGAACATAAAAAAAATGGTTCCAACTTCATCTGTCTATGTATGTCCTTACACTATGACCTGCACACCTACACCTCACCTAGCAAACACTATACACTTTAGACAGGTCAAAGCCACTGGCATCTAGTAAACTGGGGGCACATTTCAGTGGTATACAACAGATTCATGGACTGAAAGAAGTTCCCCTTCTCCTAGTAAGCAGTAAATAAACCACATCTTTTCAACTGTGACACAATTGGCTGCACAGCTGTAGTACTCCCCAGCTGCTTTCTAGCTGTCTGGTTCCACATCTCTTTGAACCACAGAATCAATACCTGAGGACAAGCACTCCATGTCCTACTCCAGCACAGCTTTCACCCACCTTTTAGCACTTAGCGGTTCCTCAGCCTCCACAGTGCTTTCCTCTGGCTGGAAGCGGAAATCTTCGATGTAAACCCCAAAACGCTCGTACAGCCACTTCTGCACCCGTGAACTCCACACTTCTTTCTGTTGTTTTTCTGCTGCATGGAAGAGACAACAAATGTAAAATGTATTGAAGATGGATTGTCGCCAATCATTCAATATTTCTTAGTGTTTTACAAATGTGAGCTTGTTCAACAATCAGCTACAGTCAACAAACAATGCAATGTGAAGTGTCAACATTCATCTCATGAGTAATTGGGCTTTTGGAATGGACTTAAACCTTGGAGGAGAAACAATTAGTGATGGTGAAGTGCCCCTAAGTGAAGAACACAGGGCCCGATTACTCTGATGTAACTGCCAAGTGTTTACGAACTGACTGTGTTTGTACTTAGCAGACCACAGATGAATGTGAAAATGAAAACAGTAGCTTCCATAGCGTCTACTCAGTCAAATCTTGGTGAACGGGTTAATACTGCTCCAAATAATCTGTACAAACAACCATACTCATCTATATAATCTGTACACATGTCTATATATACTATAAACAAAAAGTTAAGGATATTTTTAATTTTTGGGCTGTTTTTTTCAGTTGGGATTCTTGCACAGCACTTGTTACTTTTTTGTGTGTGAACTGAATTTAAACACATTTTTTTTAATGACCAGACATAGTTTTATTTACAAATGGCAAAAATGACCAAAAAAAAGAAATAATCTTAACTTTTGTTTGTAGTGTGTATATATATAATTATGTACGTACATATGTATATATAGGTGTTTGTATGAGTATCTCCCCTATCCATCCTCTGGTATGTTCAGCATGTAAATAGTATTTAGAGCTTTTTTTGATTCGTTGGTTACATTTCTATATTTTTCTATATTTTCTATTGCTCGTCTGCTTTGTTGTGCTCCACTCTTGCAGCTGTAAATTTAGAACTTCCCCTTGTAGGACTAATAAAGGAATATCTTTTCTTATCTTGATACACAGACAGCAAGAAAAATGCAATGTAATCACATCAGCTTATCTGCAGCACATTTAACATAAATAACTATCTTTGCTCTGATGATAACAGCTTGTTATGAGATGTATTAGCTGCATATGACTTCCACATATTTAAGTAGTCTGATCTGTTTCACCAGACTATACTCACTAGTTCTGTCTTTATTTACACAAACAACACCCGAAACATAACCCTAAAAGCCAAGTAAAAAACACGGACATCTATATGCATGGACCTCCAACACTTGTTAGAGCAAAGGCATGTCTGCCCTAGATGAAGTGATCTACAATCTTAACCCAATTTCTAAAATTAACCTCTATCTCTCACTCCCTCCCTCTGTCTCTGGCTCAAAATACACACATAGGATCCATGGACGTCAAACTACAACAAAACCTGTAATTCAGCACCTAGGCAGGGAAATTACACAAACACTTCAGAAGTACACTACATCAGAGTATTGACAATAATGCCACTCATGCCCTCCCCTTTTGTCAAATGGAATAGAACACATTTTAACACAAATCAGAGAGAAAATCACCCTATGACTGCATTTCCTTTGCTGTGAGAAAGACCATCAGTTCAGTTACAGCTTCATGTCCCAGAATAGCCCATCTACACTTCCGACACAGCGCCTTCCTACATCGCCGCCTCCCTTTCATGCATGCGCGCACACATCCTCAGTCTTTTTGATTTACTCCCACACTTGGAAAATGTCAAAGTCTTCCTTCCCTGCTCATTTCCTGCCATTCCCTGTGGACGCCCTCTCACCACCTCGCTCCCTCCTGGGTCGTACCTGTGCCATTGTTTGAGGGTGACTGCTGTTTTCGGGGCGGCTGCGGCGGAGAATCCTCTAGCCTGGGGGAGACACAGACGGGGAGAGGGTGAAATGTGTCAAGTGTCAGTCACATTTCTTTATTGTTAGAGCTGCAGTACGCAGTTAATGTTAATATGTGGAGATCTGCTGCACTGCACAAACCAACAACTGGAGGGAGATTAGGAAAGTCACATTCAAACGCAGAGGGGATGAGAAATTGCTGCCTCACAGCAATGTCTTCACAAAACGGATGAATGGCAGCAAAAATAGAACAAGAGTCTCTATCGGTTTCACTGGCATAAATCAATGCGGACAGTGAAAATCAAAGGATGACGCCAACAGTTTATTGGCTTTTGCAAGCTCATTGCCCTTTCATATTTAATCTGAATCAGTTTTTCTCAACCTTTTTTGACCAAATGGCCCTTTACGTCATCATGAGCCTCCTGCCCCCCCCCCAAATAAATTTTGCAGCCCTGGGTGGGGGGTGGGGTTACAGCCTGGTCACACTCCATAACAACTTGTCGAGCGGGGGATGGGTCGCAAAAAGACACATCTTGCTAATGGACATAGCTGCTCGTAATTTCCCAAAAATATAATGTGAATAAAAATATAAAAATACACTAAATGTTCAGTTACATTTTTGTAATGTCTTTATAGTTGTTTTAATAATTCTTTTAATAAGGAGGACACTTTCTGTACATTAACACAGAAACACAACTTTATTGAATTAGGTCTAGTAGGTGACTGTTTACTGTTTAACAGCAGCTTAATACACTGCAAAACAGACTTAAAAATTACACAGCTTTTATTAGAAAAACATGTTTTTTTGCATTCAGCATTACTCAGCAGATGAAAATATGCCCTAACAAAGGCATCTCTTCCTTATGTTTGTGTACATTTGCAAAAAAAAAAAAAAAAAAAAAAACTGTCCATTTCTTCTAGGAAATGACTTTGCATTTTGGAAATTACAATATACATTTGTGACCTATTCCTCACATCCATGGGTTCACTAATCACCATTGGAAAAGGCAAAGATGTAATGATGCAGAGACACAAAGTTTCAGCACATTATTTAAGATGAAAATTTACAAGTGTACAGAACTATGGGTGAAGTGGTCCCTCATGATTCAGTGCTCAACCTTTAGTCAGTATGTGACCTTGTGATCCAAACAGGACCTGCCAAACTACTGAGGTCCTTGCACATCCAGAAAATAAATTCTACAGTAAAAGATTCATCCAAAAGTTTTACCAATACCAGTGACAAACTGTTAACATTTTATAATTTTTGGCAAATTCCTGAAAAACACATTATGAACTGTGAACTTTTTGTACTGTAAAACCCTTAACAGACCTGTAGTAGCAGCAAGGAGTCAAGCACCTAGAAAGCATAAACCCAGATTTAATCTTCACATAATGAGACACTACTACTGTAGTACTATGCACACTGTTCTGAAATTACTACGATGTGCTGATAAAACAATTTAGATGCAGGTGCGACTGCAGTTATGCACAGGAAAAAAAAGAAACAAGTAACTTTGGTAAGTGTGAGAAGAAAGATAAATGCAGATGTGGTCACACGGACAGCGTGGTGACTGCATTTGACAGAATGACTTGAATCATATGCTTTGTCTATCACAGTCACCACATGTCTACTCGGACAAATACTGAGGGTAGATTTGTGCTGATGTGTTAGATAATGCTCTCCAACACCATGTGAGAAATGATTAATCTTGGATTATCTTTTGGAAGAACAATCATCCTTCAAGCAGTCATACAGCTTCTACATGCTTCCAACGCCACACTTATTTATCATTCAGCTGTGTCTCATACAGTCGCGGAAAAAAATTATTAGACCTCCCTTGTTTTCTTCAATTTGTTACCTGTGCCAAGGAGGTTATGTTTTCATCAGGGTTTGTCTGTCTGTTGGCAAGATAAATCAAAAAGTTATGGACAGATTTGGATGAAATTTTCAGGAAATGTTGATACTGGCTCAAGGAACAAATGATTACATTTTTGTGGTGATGGGGGGGGGTGGGGGGGGGGGCTGATCTGCCTTGGCAGAGATCTGCGCTCTCCAAGTGCTTTCCTAGTTGTTCATTTTAATGCCTGGTACAAGTAAAAGTACATTTGTTGGGACAAATATAATGATAACAACAAAAATAGTTCATAGTAGTTTAATTTCAGAGCTGATATCTATCCATTTCCATGTTTTCTTGATAATAACCAAAATCACTTCAGTTCCTACATCAATACCTATGGCATTGTACTGACAAAAACAGTGCTTTTAGGCATTCCATGTTTTCTTTTGTCTGTTTTAGTCACATGATACATACAGGAGTTAGTACTTGATTGTGTAACCATTGTTTCTGATGACTTTGGATGGTCTAATAATTTTTTTCTGTGACTGTATGACCCTATTGCACTTTTGAGTGTAGTCAGTCTTATTTTGTCCATCAAAGAGCTCTACTGCCTTGCTCAGAGGCACTTCTGGATTATAGCTAGACTGTTCATCTTTCCACATGGGTGCTGTTGATGGGATTAACCGAGGAAAAACTCCTGGGTCATGGTACTTTCGTTCACCTCAGTTGCTAAGTCCTGAACTGTCTCTCACATTCCTGAAGCCATGTCTATATGCTGGTAATCGCTTGGAGAGCACCAGTGGAATTTCCCATTGGCAGCCACAGAAACATCATCTGATCACACACACACACACACCATCAGTCTAAGGGTAGCCCAGCTCGTGCCAAGAGACGCAGCCTTTTCCTGACACCAGCATAGCTACTGTGTCACAGTGTGCACTTGGCCACACAGTTTGGCGCGTGACTCGTTTCTGTGCCCCCTCCCTTCTCTTTCCATCTCCCTCAAGAACATATAAACACACAACACACCTCCTTGTGGAATTCCCCGCCTACTAAGCTGCTGAGGCCTATATTTATAACAGACATCTTTTGTAACACCAGGGTTGTCGTGCACATGCACAGTCCGACATGACCGGTGATAAACTCTGTCAAGCTGAACTGTTACAAAGTGCATTGTCACGGTTTCCTGTCTGCTTTATTATGAACATACTTCCCATTTCCAACGGTTACTAGTCATTTATCTGTTCATCGGCCGTAGCCCACTCCAGACACTTAACTGCTATCCATCTGCCTCACTTACCTAGTCTTGAGCACCTCATTCATTTTCTGCTCCAGGTCTATCCTCTTGCTTCGTTCTCTCTCCAACTCCTGCCGCAGTGAGTCCACATTGGTCTCTTCCCGCAGTTTCCTCAGCTCTTCCTCTAGAAAACACAAAACACATGATAAAGTTGAGTAATACAGGGGTTGGACAAAATAATGGAAACACCTAACATTGTGGCATCATAGAAGGTGTTTCCATTATTTTGTCCAACCCCTTGAGAATGAGGTGTCCTACAGATATACACATGTTCAGTGTCATTAAAATGAACAGTTATAAAGGGGAGGGACAATAATCAAGGGGAAAAATAACAATGAAAGGAAAATGAAGACTTAGTTAGAAATTAAGATGACTGAACATTTTGAAGCCGTTAAATATTTTCAGAAGTTCTTTCTGTGTTTTTCGCTTCATTCTCTACATTGATCCATCTATTTTACCTTCACCTCTCCCCTGCTCTTCCTCTTGTCAATCAGCTCCTAGCATCAACTGGGTTCAGGTATCAGGGCTTTCTAAACCTGGAGTGCAACATCAGCAGTGTTTCCTCTCACTCCATTGTCCTCGACTAAAGGGACACATGAATATTGAAGGAGAGGAGGCAATAAAAATAAAGAGGCACAGATGAAAGATAGGCCTACCTGCATACATTTACGTGACCATACAAAATAGCACTGTAAAAGACAGGTACCAACACAGATTAAAAACCCCTGCGCATAAAAAAGACCCACTTCTGTCACTGAAAGGAAAAAAATAAACAATGCACGTCCGCACTGTTGTCTGCAGTGGTTCCATTTCAGTTTTAAACTCCATCATATAAGGACTTTCAAGGAAATTTTCGACCTAAGGTACCTCACAATTAAGAAAGTGATAAGTAAGTTATGCACCCCATGTGAAGGAAAATCTATATAACCTAGTCCTTCTCCTCTCCCTGAGCTAACTGCATTACACAGACAGCAGGGGATTCATATTACAAGAACTTGGCTGTCAGTTAGTCTCTTTCCCATCACCTAATCTCATATCTCATCCTTTATTCCCTCCCATTAATGCTAATAAAACATTCATTGGCAGCACCTCCTGCAGCTGGAGAGTCAAGTACAGCTCTTACCCAGAAAGGACACAGACAGTGATTAGCTGAACCATAAACAAACAGATTGGTAAAATTCTCTCAGAATACGCCATATTTCTCACACCCCTCCAGCACCCATCTGTTATGCACAATGTGTTTATCGTACAGAGTTTCTGTATGTAAATAAGCATGTATGAGTGAGTGTGTGCGTCTCTGTGTGCGTAAGAGACAGAGTAAGCCAGAGGCCAGCCAAAGGTTGCTAAGCAGCTTAGCACAGGTTATGTTGCTCTGTGCCAAGAGGTCCAGAGCCAACTGTAAACCTATTAGACAAATGCATAACAGCAGCAGCTATGCACTCTGGACAGTGTAGGCAAAAAGCAGCAGCAAGTGAAAACATTTATCCTTGTATTAAATTAAGTATGGTGGTTTAAAGAAACTCACACCTGGATCAATAATGGGGGTAATTTTATGATGGATCGAATGACAGACATCTTCAGTTATCTTAATCCTATGTTATAAAAGGGGAGTGGACTCTGTCTGTGTGTCTTGGGCATCACACAAAATCTAGAAAGAGCTGACCACTGCAGTTTGACATCCTTATGTATTTTTGGTCAAGGAAGAGACTAGTGGACACGGCAAGTTGATAGGACCAATATTTTGGGAGATATTAGTAATTTTGTAATACAATAGCCTTGGGTTACCTAGCAAAAGATAAACAATAGGGCCACGGTTTCATCGTGTCAAATTTCATGTGCAGAAACAGACATGTCAGCTGAGAGCTTATTGCCAGTGGAATTTACCAAGAAAGTAAAGGAATGAACTGAATCAGAGGTAAATTTATTATCTACCCCATCTAGAACCCGTGGCTCCCCACGGGTCAATGCGCTAGTTATCTATTAATCATTTAAGGAATTTTAAAACCAAAAGAAAAAAGAAAAAATCAGTACTTTGAGCTTCATGAACATGCTACTTTTGTTGATCTTGTGTTTGACTGTGCTTGAGCGCTAGGACATTAGAGAGGAGATTTTTTCCCCCTTTTTGTAGCTATAGTTGTACTTAAGCTGACAGAACTGCAGCTCTTTCAGACATTAATTAGGCTAACCTTGATTTAGTCACAGATAGTTATGGTTACATGTTGTCAGTTAACCACTGGCTTTAACTCTTTTTTTCTATTAATTCCATCCTTAAATTCTGATTTGTCATTCTCAGAGCAATTTCATTTTGGATGTTAACAACAGAAAAACACGTCAGACTTATTTGACAAATGTAGCACTCTTTTCTGCTGTAGCACTAAATCTTAATTTGCTCAGTAACTGCAGTTTATTTTTTCATGAAACTATGCATAATGCATCTTCACAATGCAGCTTCTGCTGACATTATAAATTCTGTATTCATTTGTTGTTACTCATACCTTCTATTGATCCTCACCTTATAGTCACTTCCTTGGGTTCCTCCAGTTTCCTGTCATATTGTTTCATATGTCACCCCTCCCTACTCTTATGCTATGCCTTACCGTTTCACCAACCTAATTGCAGAAAGAGACATCCCTCATTTTCAGAGGTCATAACACTGTATTCGTTGTGGGGTCACAGGAGTGAAAATCAGAGACCTTCTATAACAGATAGCCTATTAATAATACTGTCAACAAGCCTGTTCCACTTCTAAAATTGGGTTGCTGTCTTCTATATATAAATCTTCATCCAGGGTTACCATATCACAGGGTCTCTCTGGCCATTTTGAACAGTAGTAAGTAGACCATTTATCTGTAACACAGAAAGGTGATTAGCTAAATGCCATGAGATGTTACTCTTAATAGCACTGACCTTCTTGCCCATGCGGGCTTTCTGTGAAGACAAACTTTACCAACAAAAACAGAAAAGAGTCTAGTTAAAGCAGGGTTCAGGATAAGTTAGAGCTGAAATCGGGGGAGGGATGAAAATATACACCATTTCACCAAGTAATGGAGCAGAGCAGAAAAATTGGTTTTAAGTTGTGTCTGACAGAATCTGTTCAGTGACTGGTAATCAGAGCTGTCAATCACGTATGTAATCCCGCCTACCTTGCCTAAAACACCTGTGACTAGACAAAATTGGTGCATTATGGGTAGATTTTGTACAGCCAATAAACAGAGGCTTGAAGTAGATGCAGAAGAGGAACATCTTCTCAGACCACTTGAATTACAATATGCTGAAATGTGACTATGGAATGTTTGCCCAGCGATGCTAAAAAAAAAAACCCATCCTGCCCTGCAGCTTTAAAAACAATACAATAATGAAACTAGAGCCTAGAAGAGTGTCAATATGCTGATGCACTTTGGAAAATACATCAATATAAATTATGTTGATAAATGTTGATTACTTGCATGTTAAAACTGGATAAGAATACTGCACTTACATCTCTACTAGTTGATCTTTTTTTTGAGTAGTTTGGCAAATTTCTAATTTATGATTACACTATGTTGTGAATACAAAAGAAACATTTGTGTTCTAAGTTAAGCCCTTGACCCTTAAAACATACTCCCAGTGCTTAGATGCATGTTTCTATCACCAAAGCTGACACCAAACCACAAATGATTCTACACAGAAGAGCATGGGATTTTCCAGCTGAGACTTAAAAAAGAGATAGACTTGACCTCATCACGACAGTGGAGCAAGTTTGTATGATCATACTTTACCTGTGGAGTATTAACTGCCACAAATTTTTATTAAGAATTAGCTTAGACTGATTCAGCTGACTAATCAGGGTTGATGAAGTTTAATCCAAAAAGGCCAGCAAATTGACTGCCATCTTGGGTAGTCTGTGAGTAGTAATCAGGTCAAACTTAACTGAATATCTATGGTTGAAGACGATGAACTTACTGAGGTTGAGATTACTTTTGTGGCTCTTGATCTTATCAACAGCTCCACTGTAAAGTAGCTCAAAGCTGTCAAAGGTAAAATCCTCCATCCTGGACAAACCCATCCGTCTCTGTAGTCGTCCAGTGCTGGTGACATCTGCACATGAATGAGACGGCAGAGTGGCCGGCTTGGTGCTGTCTTCAAGTTGAGCCACGGCTAAAGGTTCTAATGATCCAACCGAGCTTGTTTAACATTCACTAAATCCTAATAAACCGAATACCCCTCAGACAGCTTAAAAATTTAGTCTATGCTCCATTTTAACGTCATATCCACAGACAAATGCAGGGACTGGCCAGGTCCCGTTATGCTGATCAGAGAGTGTTCTAAAAGCTGTTAAATAAAAACAGTGATGGTCAGTGATCGAGGCTGGTCTGAGTGCTAGAAGCTGGGTAAAGAGAGAAGGAGGGCAACAGAGGTGGAGAGAGGTGGGGCTTTGCAGGGTGGCCAGCAGACTAAGAGGGCCTGGAATCTGAGATTTCTGGCACACTGGAGCTGTCAGACACATGTATTGCATGCTCATGTGTCAGTATGTTTTGGGTTTTTTTTCAACATTTATTTTAGTATGTATTAACTGTTGTACTGCTTCACTTCATATGTATCTTCACATGTGTGAGGACATGTGATCATACATAAAAACTGTATTTACTGTACACACGCACAGCCAATTACTTCATCTGAGTAGGCAAAGTTTTTAAGACCTCAAAGGAAAAGTACTGTGTGAGTTTTCCAATCCAGGCCAAAGACAATGGCTCCTTTCACTGAAGTATGGGGGGAGGAGGCATAGGGGTTCAGAGAAAAAGAGACAGAGAGTGAGGGAGGCAGAATCGGCTGTTCACACTGGCCTCTCATTGTTCCCAGTCTTCACAGTATTTGAGACACTGGTTGGCTTGAACTGAAAGGAAGGCTGAGCTTCGTGGCCTCCAGCCGAGCAGCAGATGTTCGTACTGTACGTCACCAAAGACGGTCACTAACATGCTACAGGTGACGTAACAATAATAGTCGGGACTTGGCATTGAAGGTTTGAGTACACATGCTTGTTTTTGTTGCAAAGTTGCCCTGCAACAGAGAAATTAGCAGTTCAATGTTGCTTAGTGGTACAACTTGTTGCATGTTAACAGAGACAGCTGATTACACTGAGCACTGGCTTCTGTTCTCTGCAGATGAAAGATCCCAACATGAAAGTTTTGTAAGCAACTGTGAAATAGTGTCAAACATCAAAGTCTGTTATATTCTAATCAAATATTTCTGTCTTCATTGTAATTTTAAGTACACCCTCTTCTTTAGTTCAGGAATTAAAAAAGCCTAATATTTTGGCTTGAAGTTTTCTTTCTTCTCTGTGGCCTCCTTCTATTCTGGCCCCAATATCTCTGTATGACCTAGATTTCATTTTCTTCCCTTTCTCTACAATGCTATGTTTACCTTGTGGTTAAATTGAAGCAGCGCCTCAAAAAACAAAACAAAAACAACATATTTTCTTATGCCTTGCTGATTTTGCTGAACCGCTGTGCATGACATGAAGCCAAACTCCAGGAAGTAGACTAACTCGGATGCTATTATTTCTGTGTGTTCTTTGTGTGCATGCTAGCACAGAATAATTCAGTGGGAAAGAAATAAGCATGCCATAAATATTTTAGATCATCAATGCTCTGTATAATCAAATGTTGTGTCAGCACCCAGGACAATGTCTGCTTGTTTTAATCACATCACTGATATCTGGTCAAGGTTCTGCAGATTCCTCTGAGCAATGTATGGAGTGACAAATGAGCTCACTGTCCTATTAAAAACACTGATAGGATATAGAGTAGATAGTAATAAACCATGATACCATCTAGTTGAATGACTGAGGCTCAATGTTTACTTAGACCCTCTACCCACATGGCCTGGGCTAGAGGTGCATTCTGACATATTCACATACATGGTATTGACTAAACATTACAACATTTAAAGTCACTGTAATTTACACTGTCTTTTCCCAGTTTGGGATAAAATATACCTACCTACCTACCTACCTATCAGAGTACAATGAAAATTCAACTTTAAGTACAGTGAGAGAAACATATTTCATAGTTTTACTGTAGAAATCACTTGACTGATTTCTAGAAGCAGACTAGTAATTTACAGGCTCACAGAAAACACAATACTTGGCTCACAAACCACAACATACTATGTACATTGCCCAACATTGCCCAAACAGTGTACATGTTTGGAAATGACAAGAATTCCAGGCCTCTGAATGATGACATTCTTTACACAGCCAAACCTCTCATTTTCAGTAACCTCTGCTTCTTGTGTCAGGCTCCAGGAGCTGTCACGACCCATCCGGCTTCAATGATTTAATTTCCTGTTGAAGCAACAGCTGTATCTTCAGCAGACACTGAGCAAAACCTATTCATTCTGCACCAACTCTATTCCACCTGTCTGTTTACAGAGACAATGAATCATGATGAGTGCATGAGTAATGTGTGCTGCTGAAGAAAACTCAATCACTGGCACAATTACCTTCAACTGTGCACATTTCACTTCCTGTCAGTCTGCTGTGGCCATTTATTTCCACAACACATTCTGTTATATACTGTGCTTGTTCTAATCATTTTTTTTCTAGCATTGTGAGGTCTCCAAAGACAAAATATCATGGCATATTTCACTGCCATCAAATTTTCCCATCAAAACAATGTAGTTATACCGCTTCAACCAGAGTACAATATGTTGCTTTGCAGAACACACAACAGTACACAGATGTATTGTAGTGAATTGCTCAGTCCATATAATTTCTGTTTAATTGTGCCTCTTCTGTATGTAGCCTATATCTATGAGTGTTCCTCTGCTCAGGGTGAAGTGGAATAGTAGCTAGGACACTATTGATCAGGCAGCCACTGTAGAGCACAGGGCCGAGCCAGTTCCCCTGCAGTCAGTCACTGCATGACCTCAAACAGGACATTCCCACTCTGACATACATATCTAGTCCAGTCAAATGTTTTGAAATGAGATGGTTTGATGCCAATAAACTCACATTTAGGCAGAGCTAAAAGAATGCCAAGATAATTTTGCTTGGGTACTGTAACTACAAGAGTTTGCCTTTTTTAAGCTTGCCAAAATTCTTACAAAAAGACATATACAAATGCAATATTTAGAGAAAAAAATCTACAAGCTAAGCTAGAGATATAATAAATTAAGGATGAGTGAAAAGTAACGTTTTTTGCAGATATGAAATGAAAGATTTTAATATTCAGAAAGACTAGAACAGAGAAAGCTAAGAGTAGACAGAGGGAGCAGTAAAAGCCTTACACATTAAGTACGCTCATATAATTACATGAGGTGGTAATTTCTACTGGCACTATACTTCTTCTGCCATATTACCACCAGTACACCTGTCAGATCAGCTCAGCTGTCATCTGCAGGACTTTCGAACTGATATATCCTTTTGCTTTTACTTCCATTCCTATAATAACCATACAGTTGCTAGAGGGTTATCACTCAAGGAAACCATGTTCTCAGAGTGCTTATCATAAATCAAGCCTTGTGGTACAGGTGCAGACTGGAAAAAAAGCACATGCATGTATTCCCATGGTGGCCACTGTGGTCACACACTAATGAAGAATGCAGATAATGTGCAGTTTTATGGTCCAACCCTTCCATAATTTACATCTCCATAGTGGTGGTGTCTGCTGTGGTTGTCATTAGATTTCTATTTCATTGCCTTTAAATGTGTTCCTCTGCCCACATCACTTCACAAACTCTGCAGAATATATTAAGCAGCTAGCCAATCTGCATGTAATTATGAAAAAAATGATTTCACTTGTTATTTGACTATTTAAAACATTACAGTTGGACAACAAAAGCATCTACTGCCAAAACTAAACACCAAAAATTGTGAGCAAATAACTATATATTTTGTTATAAATTTGGAGAAACATTCTCTATTAGTTAAAGTATTTGGAGCTTTTCCCGACACCAAGAAACCACTACCCTAAAAACAACAGAGACTATTGCAGCATTTTATTAAGGTAGTGTGAGAATCGACTTATCACATACCATAATCATATATTTATTTTAATGATAGAGACAGAAATAAGAGCAAACGACAGTAAATCACTGGTCTTCCTTAGTTTTTTGTATAGAGTAAAACAACGACAGGCCATCATGATTCCCACTGCATATGTGTGCACATATGTGTGTGCGTGTGTTTTAGCCTGCTTTAATGAGATAGCACGTCTGGAAACACAGTTACACATTAACTACTTTAGTGCCCCCAAAATAACACTGGACAATCAAAACAAATGCCAAGGGAAAAGGCATGAGGCTATTGTATCCATACACATTCATACACCATCTGGAATGGAAACTCAGGCCTCCTGTGAAGGCAAGAGACAATATACTCTAAGCAGTGTGTTTGTTTTAGCATAGAGCGTGGGCCCTCGCTTTATTTTGGGAAGCAGAGAGATAGACGTCAGTGAGAGAGGGGGAGAACACGCCTACACTCAGTTCAGTGGGTGTGAAAGTGTGCCAAGATGGCCATATAATTTCTTGGGTTAAATGCTGATGCATCATCAGAAATGATATCAATACCAACAGATGTTTAACACGATGAGTCTCATAAACTATTTCCTTTCACATCATTATGGTCCTTTATGTATGGAGTTTCAATTCATACATTTCAGTCTGTATGAAACAAACTATAAGGCCAACTTCAAACCGAAATGTATCAAATTAGTTCTAAGAAATATAGTGTTAAAAAAAACCAAGAAGGGCCAAAAGTAGAACTTTTTCATATTTTAGCTGTTTGGCTGATAGTCTCTTATTGACCAACTTGATGGGATGCACCGTTACAAACAGTGACCAGTGTAGTGTTAAGCATTAGACTTCTAAGGACTCCACTGAGAATTTGTCCATCCGTCAGTACTTCTGTGAGCAGGATTACTCCAACTAACGCACTGGTTTTCATTAAATTTGATGGAAGAGTACTTTACCAAAGGAAAGTCCTTGGCTAAATTAGAATGGCATCACAGAATCAGAACAAAGATCTTTATAGTCTGGCAGCAGTCTGTTGGTATAATCCTCCCACTGGAGGACTTTTTCTGTCAACATTCTCTTCCCTCCTCTATCTATATGTAACTGTCTGCCTCGCCACATGAAATATCATGAAATATAAATCAATCTCTGTGCTGGAACTACTGAAAATGGCAATTTTTATATCAAACCTTTGCATCAAGATCCTTTAAATTTTAAAAGAGGTAAAGAGTACACTGTAAGAAAGGATTCTGGGGGTCGGTAAACACAAACTATGGAAATCAATTACATTTTAATCAACATTGATAGTTACCCAGTGAAATCTATTATGACTGGTTAAATTATACATACACTACCTATTTGTTAACTGTAACAACTGCTACTTAAAATAATATAATAAAATCTACCCCATAATATTGTGACGTGTTGGAGGAGCAGCTGGGGGAGTTTCCCAGTATGCATTGGGACAAACTAGTTGGCACAGTTTTTATATGTTCTACAGTATTCTGAGTTGATAAGAAGTGTTGTTCTTTTTATATAGCAGAGTTATGGTGTGTTTTACCCTTTTTGTTTTTTTTTTTTTTTGTTGAATGATTATTTCTATTGAGTTGCATATTCTTGCACCATGAGTTAAGTTGCTCCTTTGATTCATGAACCTTTGTAATGGTGCTCCATATAGGGATGGTTTATAATAAAATACAAGATTGAAGTCTTCATTTGTGATTCTTCACATGCTCGCTAGGATTAAGGTTAGGGATTGGAAAATGAATACCTCCTGTGTCTGACAGCTTTCCAAGTAAAACTAACCTTCCTTGAATAAGTACTGGTTAATTAGTTATAGAGATCAGTTGTTAATAATAGAAATTAAATAGATGAACATATTCCTATTAACAATTAAGAGTTAATATTACTCACGTTTTATGAGTCATTTGTTGTGCAATCTATTGGGATGTGAAGTGGATTTTACCTTATTTCTTTTAGTGTGTTATAGCTGTTAAATTTACTTTTATCGAGTAGATTTTAAAGGTTTGTTTTTACAGTGTAGACTTGTTTTTTCACTTTCTTTTTTAAACACTGGAGAGCCCTGGAGTAACTTAGCCTAAAAAAAAACACCATAACAAACCTAACCAACAACTGACAATTAGGAACAAGACCTTTGTTACCATGGTGACAGACACTTGCACTAACCAGAGGCACTGACTGACAAATAAAAAGAAGACATTGGTCATAATTTGTGGTTTGTTTGTGGCTTAATATTAATTGTGATATGAGAAGAAGAATGAACCTTGGTCTCAGAATGTCCTTCTAGCAGTATAAAGTCTGATTTCCTACAATGATGAAATCTGTATATTATGACAGTTAATCATTAAAAGTTATACATTTAGCAAGCAATGAGGCAGTACTATAAAATATGACAATGAAATGCATTAAATGCCTGCTTCTGAGAAAATGTGTGCTGTAACCATTTGGTCTTGGTTCTGATAAAATGATTTGACACAGTTAATCAATTGAATGAATGTAATTTATAAATCAACGCATTAATAAACTAGTCAGTGTAGCTGCAGTTTTTAAAGTCTTTCCTCTTGTATATATTATCCCTCATCTCCTCACAATAAGGTACATATTTTCCTATAGCACCTATGCTCCAGAAATATCCTTATACAACACATAAACCCTTAATATCTTGCAACAGCAAAATCTTTTGTTTGGCGTAAAGGCGATTAGTGTTAAATAACACCATTCCGTATAAGAGCACATTCATCTGTTCTTAACACACAACTGAGAACATTGAATGCTCATCTGGAGTTAACTCTGTGGAGGGAATGACACATGGTTCCACAAGGCAAGGCTAAGGACAGCAGAGCAGGTGAGATGAGAGTGAAAAAGGAAGTAGTCGAAACAGAATACACAATAAGTCGTGTGCAGGCCAGAAAGCTCAGGACTCCATCAGGTACTAATGGATTGTCACGCTTCAATGTTCCCTGAAGTACAATTACACTGGCCAAAGATAGGATGAGAGATTGAGCGACAGGAGAAAAATAGGTAACCACAGTGAGAAGCACAGGCAGGAGGAGCAGAAAGTGGCATGAAATAACTCGTGCTAGGGGTGATGGAAAACAACATTACCCAGAGGAACAACCACCCTTTAACAATAAAAACACACACAAGAGGAGGTCTCTTCCCTTCGGAGTCCCTGAGTAAAATGGCAAGCAGCCTCCTTATTAGTAAGAGCACAGATGATATGCACATTCTTAATTGTTTAAGCTCATGAAACTGTTCCGTAGACTTAATGTGGCGCTGTTTATGTGGAGGCACGTGTTTGACAAATCTCAAAAAGAATCTCAGATGATCCTACTTCAGAGTCTGACAGTGAAGAGATGTAAATGGTAAAGTAGAAATCAAAAGGACTATATAAAAAAGAAAAGAGGGATAAAGGGGTGAAAAAAAGAGAAAGCTGAGACTGATCCAGAAAATAAAGAGCATGCAATGGTGGACAGAATCTGAAAGAGCAGCTCAGCAGGATGGAGAGAAAAAGGCAAAGAAAGCTCTAGAGGAATTTTTGAAAGCAGGGTGACGAGGAAAAAAGAGAAGGGGTAAAGCAAGGAAAGGGCAGGCAGGAAGGGAGAGAGGTCCATAAGCTAGCATCCTGACAGTGTGACAATAAATGCAGAGCCTTTTTAGCTCAGGCACAGGCATTATGAGAGGACATAGCCTGAGGTATTCCCTTTCACACAGGCTCCCCCCTGTCTCTCACTCTCTCTCTAATAGATATACACAGAACACAGGGAGGGGGAAAAAAACTTCACAGTCCATTACACATCACGAGACTGTCAACGTGCTATATGGAACAGAACAACCAGTTCCTGCTGTTGGATACTAGGTTACTGGGTGGACTCGGGATAAGGATCATACAGTTTGTTGCACATTTGGCCACTTTAGCTTTTCGTCCCTGCCGCAGCATCTCATCTAGTGGTGAGAACGTATTGAAAATATAACAGATCACAACGTTATAGGTCTGTCTTTCAGTTTCACTTTGGAATACTCAGCTCAGAAAGAGTAATTACGTGGCAAACAGAATGCTTCAAAAAAATCATCTATCATTACTTTGAATATGCTAAACTGCAATGAAAGGCTAGTAAAATCAAATTAACCCTTTATTGGCCAACTGACTACTTTTGGTCATTTCCACACACATTATGAGACTGACAGCAACAGTTCCAGTGAGAACAGTGAGTCAACAATCTCAGGTCCAATGTGGTCTACAGGGTCTGTAAGGTCCACCTCTGCATGAGCAGTGAGTGTACCTGCTTTGTTAGGTACCATGAACTCATGGTACTAATGTAAGGAATGATGTTCACAGGGATAATGTGGATGTGGACAGGGGTCTGGATCAGCACTTACGTTGGTCTAATGTTCTAAAATACATAATTCTTCCACCTTACATGTGTTTTTCTTGTATTTTTTACATTTACTTCTTGGATTTGTCTTGTTTTTTGCCACTTACAGGCAAGGAACCAAATATGGTGACTTCATTGACCTTGATTTTCTACATAACAATAATACATTTTGAAAAAATTTCACAAAATAATAACGTCTAGTTATGTCCTTTAGTAACACACTAAGGTTAAAATTTTGAATTTCAGAGAATTTCTATGAGTGCCCTATAAAGGGTTAATAAATACGTAACTGCAAATGCATTACCTCATGTCAAGTTCATTGAATAGTATGGTAAATCAATTCATGAATTAACCAGCAGCTGCTTGCTTTCAGTGTATAGTATTTTGGGTAATGTTCATTCTAAATGACCAGATTGTATTGCATCAAATTCCCCTCTGCATTCATTTGTTTTAGCATATACTAGAGTTGGCCTCATCTGGTAAAAGTAAGGAAGGACTTGATCCTCAGAGCATGTGATATTGCAGTTTGTTCTCTGTAGTGGAAATGATCAAAAGCAATCAAATGAAACCAATGTTTCTAATATTTTGAACACTTATATATAACCTAACTTTTAAGTTCAGTTGAGCAGCAGATTTTTGTTAGTGTAAAAAACAAACTACATGAGGCTTAACAGCACAGAGGACAAAACAGCTTCCTGTGAAAGCGAAACCTAACGCAGCCTGATACCACAACATGCTTAGAGTTTAAAGCTCACACACGAGACGTTCATCCCAAAAGAACACAAACAAGTACAGATTCAGTGCTACACTACCAGTGGTGCAGGATGAATTCTTTATAAGTGAGTTGAATAAGCTCAGCTAAGAAACAGGGTTTTATGTTCAAGTTATTATTTTGCAGAAAGTGTAGAAGAAGCCAGTGCTTCTACAGTACTGTAGCTGCCACATCAAACACTACAAAACTTCTGCAAACCTTATGACTTTTTTTCTTCTACACTTGCAAATAATGTCACCACCTACATGAAACTGTAGACCCATGAGATGAATGCTCGAACTCAAGGCTTGTTGGTGGAATTGAAAAGAAGAAAAATAACTTAGTAATACAAAAGAATTGAAAACTGGTCAAGAAGACATGGGAAGTAAGAACTATTAAGTGCAACACTTTTAAGACTTACATAGCAGTGATAGATAACTTTTCACTCACAACAATAACATTATTCAGTAATCTTTAAGCCAAGGTCTGGTCTATATTCCAAACACAGAATTCTGAGAATATGTGTTGAACCTCCAGTGTAGCAATAGGGCAACTGCCTTGGGTCAGTCACATGTGTGTTAAAATCTATAAGCAGCTGATACTTAGACAATGTCTGCATGCATACTTACGTAGGAAATGTTTCTCCAATAAGGCAATTTCCAGGTGACCTTTGACTTCATTGAGGCGATCAGACTCCGATCTCTGGAAGTCCTGGATGGCCGCAGCCATGGTGGGAGACCCTGAGCCTGCCTGTGTACACATAAACGTACACATGTATAACGTCAGTACACTTACAATTGTGTATACCCAGAAACAGATAAGACAAAAAGATGAGAGATTTGGCTTCAGAACAACAAGAACTTGGCAACAGAACATACAAGAAAATACTTAGCAGGAATACCCCATATGACCTAACACACACAAGCACAGTGCCATGACTCACGCTAAAGCCTCCTGTCCCGGTTACAGTCCAGCTGGAGTGAAACAGGAGGAAGAAGGCAAGAAAGAGGAGAATCCCCCTTTTCTGACCAGAGCAACACTGATGACTCACACACCTCTGACTAAGGGCTTTAACCCTGACACAATCACATTTGCGAACTAGCAGCACAAACTTGGTGTGTGTAGGTGGACTGAGTGGATGGCAATGATCGAGAAATTATGTCTGTGCAAGAGAAGACAAGGATGAGGGACAGAGAGTGAGAAATGGAGGATGAAGGAAGGAAAGAGAGAGGACAGCAGAGCCGGTGTGCTAGTACATGATGAGCACTGCGGGTTGAGCATTGCTGCTCGTCTATAGCTAGGGTCCTTTAAGAGACTCCTGCCGCACACACACAAACACACACAGACACACACACACACTGCAGCAGCTTCTCCCCGGCAGCAACCAGCATGGTTTGTGTGCCTGCATAGACACACTGCAATGTCTTTAGCTCATGTGCTCTCTGCAAAAGAGAAAGAGAGCAAGACTGAGACAGAAAGGAGGGAGGCAGAGAGACACGGCACAAAACTGACAGTGACCTGAAAAAATGTGGTTTGGGAGTGAGCCAAAGCCTAACAAGATAGAAGCGAAGAGAGACACAGAGACATGGGGATGGAGCAAGTGTCCCTCACTTCATGCTCTTCAAAGAAAACAAACAAGAGCCTATTCTGGAAATATGTGATGCCGAAAAATAATGTCGACTGATAGGAGAAACGGCAAGACAAAGAGAAAGGGGATGTGAAAAATAAATGAAGGAAGGAGTAAAAGGAAATACTGAAAGTGAGACAAAGACAAGAGGGACATTCAGTGGGTGAAAGGCGAGGACAATGGGCATACATAGCAGTTTTGAAGTTTAAGATTCCTTGGTTTAGGTTTGGTCATGCCTTGTGTTACAAATCTCTTATTGGTGATGTAAGCACATCTTTCTGTTGTTAGCGTCAATCATCAGTCCACCGTCAGAACATCCTGGTTATCAGAAGTAGGTCAAGCCCTGACGTCACCCTGAATGATTATGGGCTGATTAATTATTGTCTGTGGCCACCTGTCCCTGTTTAATGACTGTAGCTGATAAGTACATTTATGATTTAATATTTGCTCTTTGTACCAGCACATCAGGATATTGAGCTTCGCAGAAGTTGATATAGTATTAGCAGCATTTCATGCCAGTCTTTCAGCTCTGCAAATTAGTGATCAAAATTCAGATGGCTTTCCACACCTGACAGGTGTAGTCCAAAGTGATAGAGCCCCAAATGAGGATCAGCTAGTTGAGGACAAGCCTGGTTTCCTCCACTAGCATCTTGATCCCCCTCCCCAACCAGTTTGGATGATGTAAGCGATGACAACTGCTACTTAAGTTCATTCTTCATTGAGCTTGATCTTCATATTGATAAGTAAATTAAATTTGACCATTCAATCATATTCTATCTTTTGATTGTGAATATAAAATATAAAGGTGTTGGCACATTTTTTTTGCCTTTTTCTTAAATTTTATGTTCACATAATTCAAAATCCTGACGTGCCAGAGAAATCAATTGAAATAAAAAGAATCCTGATCTTCTCTACATAAATTACCAGAGTACTTAAATAAATGAAAGTAACAGTCACTGCATTCCATTCATCAGTATTGTCACTTTAGTTTGAAAATTTGCAGAAATCAGCAGTCACCTATTCTTGGAGTAATAGCTGCTAATATAACCACAAACATCACCCACATCCTTGTGCAATTTCCTCCATGGACAGCCTCACAGAGCCGTTACCATGGCTGTTGACTTTTAGCCTTTTTTTTTTTTTTTCGGTTTCCTTCCAAAAAGTGTGATGAAGTCAGGATGGTTTTGCTCACATGGAGGCATTGGAGATCTCACCGCCCTCTATTATCTGTTGCGCTGCCTCCTGTTTAGAGACCTCTTGACAAGACCTGACATGGGTGCTGGTTATACAGAACAAGCCCAGGGATATCTAATGCTTCTTGCACAATATACTAAATATGTTCAGAAAAGGTTGTGCTTTGTAAGGCAGACACTTGAGGATAGAGAAAGTGTGAAGGATAGAGAAGGACTTAAGACCTTCTGGTACTCACAAACAACAACAACTCTAAACAGCTACTAGTTACAGCTACTAGTTAGTCTTGCAGACCAGTGATCCTTTCTGAACGGCCCAATCCAATAACATCACTTCAACCAAGAAGAGTTGCAATAGCTAAGTGAATACTGACAATTGGAGGCCTAGTACATGATGACACATAAGGTGCAAAATATTTGCTCTTAACAACATAGAAACTTCTCTTCAGTAAAGTACCACACAATTAGGCTTAGATCCTGTCCTGTGTTTCTTAATATACTAGCTGGTAAAATTCTGAATGTGTTAATGAT